>NW_024349798.1:3647180-3764862 GCF_902729225.1 Pteropus medius | reverse complement strand
GAAAGGCAGAAAAGTGGACTCTGGCAAACTCCTCCTGCTCCCGGGGAAGGGCTGGGTTCTCCGTTTTACTGAGATACCGCTTTAGGGAACTCAGGGTAGAGAAGATGTGGTCACCATCTTCAGAAGATGAAAGAGTGTGAACAGCTTCCTGGACGGTGAGCCGGACAGAAGAAAGCACTGGATCCATCCTGTTCATAGGAAAGGACATGAGAAATGCAAGGGGCCATGGGCATCCACACAGGACCCAGTCTCAGATAAGAAAGCCTTTTTCATATACTCTCAGAAACCTCTGGTCTTCTATTAAGCTTCCTGGAAATCCCATTCCTTCCCACCCCTGCTGTCACCCAGCAGTATCCTCCCCCTCAAGCATCTGTCACTGTTTCCACTAGAAGTCTGTTTCAGGGCCTGAGGCCCTCCATGACACCTTCCACAGCAAGGCAATCTCCCAAGGACATGTGCCAGTAGACATCTTCAGTTGTCACAACTAGGAGCAATAAGGACCTAGGATGCTGTAAACATCCCATAATGCACGGAACAGCCACACACAACACCGCCTCCCGCCCCCGCCTTCAAGAAAGGACTATACAAACCAAGTGCCACAGTGCAGAGGCCCAGGCAGGAAGACCCTGGTCTAGAGGCACCCATCAATGCTCTTCCTACTCCCTGATGTACCCATCTGCGGTTCACCTAGACAAACTCGCTTCCTTCCCAGAAATTACAACTATCTGTGGGCAGTATTCACAGGTCAGAAGCCCCTGCAGACCTAACTATCATTGAGTAGGCATCTGTCACCAGTGCACCCAGCCACTTGATAAGGCTGTATTAGGGACCTTAGAGTGTCTTCACGAGCCTGGGGGATCCCAGACCAGCCGGGTCTACCCGAGCTCCCGCACGCAGTGCGCCGAGACCAGCGACTGGCCCGTCCCACGCTCCCTCTGCAGCGAGCGCCCAGATCCCACCTCGTGGTGTGGCAGGAAGGGGGGCCTCGTGGGACTGGGGCGGATCTCGGGGACTGGAGGAGGGGTATCGGTGGAGGGCAGAGGTCGCAGGGCGGTGCGCGACCGCTCGGTCCCAGGCGTGGCTGCGGCGCGCTCAGGCCCCGCCCCGCCGCTGCCGACCCACCGTCGATTCGCTACGGCCGCGAGGCCCAGTTCCACGCTCGGTTCTCAGCGCGCGTGGCCCGAGATCACAAAATCTGCGGGCCCGGAGAGAGCTGCGGCTAATTTCTTTGAGCCTGTTGGGCTGGTCCCCGCTGGCCGATCGTGACGAATCTGCGGCTAAACCGGGAAGCCGGAAGAGGCGCGGGGCGGGCGGCCTCATCCGCGCCTGCGCTGGATAGGGAGGGGACCTTCAGCGCGTAGTCCCGCTTGTGGTCTGGGTTGCGTTCCTCCACGTGGCTCCGAGCTCGGTTCTTCAGTCTCTGAGGGGCCAGCCTTCCGTCTGCCAACGTGTCCATCTTTCCCGGAGTGGTCACCATCTCTCCCTGCACTCCAGAGTCCCAGTTCTCTCCCGAGTGCCACGCGTGCGCGCCTCCACAATACCTGCTGAGCGCCGACCAGGTGCCAGGCCTCGCTCCCCATCCCTGAGGCAAGACCCTGCTCTCTCCGAGCTACAACCCCTACAGGGAAGCGCACCGCATCAACGGGGATGGTTTCAGGGATTCAGGAATAAAGCAGTGTAAATGAGTCAGGGTTCTGAAATACCTGCACGTTCGGCACGTGACAACCAACCGCAGGTGGCTATGGAAAGAAAGCTGGAATCAAATAAAAGGAACAGGTCATTTCCTTGGTCGCACCAGCCATTTTTTAAGGGATTGTAGCTACCTGTGGCTAGTGGCTGTTACAATGCGCAGCGCACATAGGAACCTCCCGTCCTATAGGCAGCGTCGAGGAGCGATCTGGGAAGACCTTGCAAAGAGGTGCTATTTCAGCCTAGACGATCCTTGTGGGGAAATCTGGGAAACATTTATTCTTTCAACATACATTAATTAAATGACTGCTGCATGCAGCAAGCACTCTTCAGGGCAGAGAATGAAGCAGATAAATTCCCTCCTCACAGATCAGGGGGACAAATGAAGTACATGCGCAATATGCCAGATGGCAAATATGGATAAGAAAAATTAGGCGGGGTCAAAAGATGAGTGACCGAGGGCAGTCCCATTTTAAACCGTCCACCTGGGTGCAGTTAGGAGAATGGGCAGTAGGGGGTAGCCCCAGATGCAAGGAGTCCCGCTGGGCCAATTGGTGCAAAGACTGATGTGGTCCAGGTGGTGAAAACCGACTGCCTGACCTGGGATGTTTCTGTGAAGTTAGAGTTGATGTGGGGTGTGACAGAGAGCAAGGAGTCGAGGATGATGCCTTCCTGGGGCTCTCTGAGAATTCCTCCCAGTCCACTTCTGGATTAGAGCTACTGCAATCATCCTTTATTCCCCTATTTTCCTATTATCCAGTAACCTCACAAAACAGTACACAGAAAGTAAGTTTCTTAAACCTTGGTATATCTGGAAAATGCCTTTATTCTTTGCTCCAGGTCAATTTACATTTGAGCTAGATGCACAATTTTAAATGAAAATCATTTTCACTTGGAAATGTTAAGGTTTGCTCCTCTGTCTTTGGCAGCCAGCACTGTTACTGAGATAGCCAACAGTTCTCTGGGGAAAGTCTCAATCCTTCCCATGCGACCAGGCTTTCTCTCTGGACATGGTTCGGATCTCCTCCTTGTCTGCTGTGTTCCGACACTTGATGAGAGGAGCCTTGGGGTCAGTTAGTTGCCTTTCCTTGATTCAGTGCTCTCTGACATGTGGTCTTAAAAATGACAGATGCCCTTGTCTGTGACACCTTCCTGGGTAATCTTCCTAACAATTTTTTCCATCGTTTTCTTTAGTGTCACTCTTTACAGTTTCATTTTGTTGGATTGATCTTAAATGTAATGTTTTCTCTCTTTTTCCATTTCTTTGTCTTTCTCCCCTACTTTCTGGCCACTTGCTTTAATTTTGACTTTCAGCTTTTCTGTTATTTTTTATTTGGGGGGTGGGGTGGGTCAGTTTTTATTTCCAAGAGCAACTTCTTCCTTTCTGATTATTCCATTTTTTGTAGCATCCATTTCTTGCCTTGTGGACATAAAACTTTTTTTGTCTTTCTGAGGGTATTGATTAGAACTTTTTTGAGCTTTTTCTTGGCTCTCAGCATTGTTTCCTAGGTTCCTTTTCTGTTTGGGCAGATTTTCGTTGTTCCTGTTAGAAGCTTCCGAGTGTCTAATCATCCTTGGCTGAGTTTTCATATTAAGCAGGAGACAGTATACAGGGGGACAGGTAAGAAAGGGCTTGTACATCTGCAAAGACCTTTTTCCAAATAAGACCCCATTCGCGGGTATTGAGATTAGGACTTGGACCTACCTTATTTGGAGTCACAATTCAGCCCACTACACAATCTATTCCCCAAAATAAATTAAAGTGGCTCCCAATCTCACGTCTTTTGCCTAACCTAAGAGAGAGATGGCATCACAGGACGCACTGTGCATGATGGGATACTGGGCCCCACTGCAGAGTTGGCTCCAAGGACTTCCTGGCCTCAGCCAGGTTCCCTGTCCTGCTCCAACTTCCTTTTGTGGGAACATGAGTCCATGTGCCCCTGCTAAAGCAATCACCCCCTTCTGCCTCTGAGCCAGCCAGACCAAGGCTTCCACCCTGTAGAATTATTTTCTAAAGAAACTGTATCTGTTTTAAGCTTGTCTCCTTAGGAACCCCCAATTCTCCAGAGCCCGTGGGCTGAAAGGCAAATGCCTTTCACTCGGTGGCAGGAAATACCTGACCCTCAGCCAGAGTCAAAGAAGGAAAACCTTTCCACTTAGAGCTAGAGGGAGCATGGGCTGAGGCAGGAGCACAAATCATCCTCCCATAGTCGGCGGTGACACCACTCCTCGTCCATCTCAGAATGGGCTGCCTGGGCAGGAAGACCCTGTCTTTCTTCCTTATTTTTGTGCCTATATATCTGCATGGCGCTTTGTCCCAGGAAGCTGGCCCTGCAGGGCAAAGAAAACCGTTTTTCGAGAGGCTCCGCCGACTGGAGGAGCAGGTAAGTATACCTACTCTGTGGAGCGGTTGATTTTTTTTTTTTTAATTGACAAAAGAGGAAGGATGGATGTTACAGAAATGGAATAGTATCGGCACTCTGTGACCACAGATGTGGAGTTTGTAGTTCTTTTTATCAGCCAACATTAATTTCACCTATAGTTGGAAACCAGCAAAAAAGGTTTCCTGGGCCTTGTTCTGAAGACAATGAAGATTCTGACACATGAAGGTTGGGTGGCAGTCAGAGGCTGGGAGGGGGCGGGAAGCCCCCAGGGATGTGACTGAAGGCATGCTGGGGCCATGGCAGACAGATGGGACAGCGACACTGGGCATGGGGGTAAGGTCTCATGTCCACCCTGAAGCAGATGCTCCCATGTGGGTTGATAGCCAGTCCCCGAGCACCCTGCATGTGTCAGTCCTGTGTCAAGTACTCCCCACTTTGACCCCCACGAATAGCTCACATAGCTCGGGCATCCATCCACTCACAGGGAGGAGCCTGAGGGTCAAGGGTGAAGAGCAGGAGGCCTCACCCTGCACAGTGCTGCTGAGTGACCTTGGGTTCGTGCCCTGCCTCTCTGAGCTCATCTGTGAAGGGGCTGGTCGAGGTGATCCACTGGCTCTCAGTAGGCACCACAGAAGTACAGCAGGGAAGGCTTGTTCCTTGCCCTTCCCTGCCCTGGCCCCCATGGTTACTGTGTGTCCTCCGCAGTTTCAGAGTTTCCGGGAGGTGACCTTAACACACCTGCAGGCCATCGCCAGCAACTACAACCTGTCCTTCAACATTGATGCCCGGTTCCAGAGCCTGGCCCAAGAGAGCCAGGCCGTGGCTCTGGTGGTCAACCAGTCACAGGCTGCTGTGCAGGGTGACCTGGGCCACCTCAAGACCTGGATGAAGAAGACGCAGCGCAGGAGCCGGAAGGTGGACTCTAGGCTGCTGGCCTTGAGCACCGCCCTGAGTGAGAGGAGCCAGCAGCACACCCAGGAGAGGAAGGAGCAGGAGGCACAGAGGGAAGCCCTGTCCAGCCTGGTCCTGGACGTGCGGGCCCTGCAGGACACACTGGCTCACCTGATGCATGTTGTGCAGAGCCAGGGTGCCAGACTGGCTAGTCTCAAGGGGTGGCTGCAGGTGGCTGGCCTGGGTACCGAAGACCCGGTCTGGCCTCCTGCCCAGCCTGGGCCACCAAGCCCAAGCTCCCCAAAGCTGCACGGGGCCAGGCAGGTGCTCAGAGCTTTGCCTGAGCCCAGGGACCCACCCCAGGACTTCGCTGGCCGTCTCCAGGGATCACAGGAGCCCCCAGACCTAGGCAGTCAGAGGGCACAGCCTCCTGAGACACCGGGAGAGAGTAAGTACTGTGGAACTGTCCTTCGCCCATCTGCCTCTATTTCTCCCTCTCACTCCTCCTTAGGTCTCCAGTCCCCTCCCAAAAGCTGTCTGCTTGGGGCTATGTGGAGAGGATACTGGCTTCACACTCTTCATACGGCACCCAAAAGAAAGGGGCCATCCAGGTGAAAGACAGTCTTCAGGTCCCTGGCAGGTCAGGCCACCCCCCTGCCTGGGTATTAGGAGTGAATGTGCACATATGACAGGGTGCTGCCCAGCGGTCTGTATATGCCCACTCCAAGTCAGAGACTGACCTCATCAGGACTGGCGGGATCCCACTGATGCCCTCACCAGCATGAGCCCTCTCTGCGGTAACCCCGCTCAGCCAACACCTCTGTGGGGTTTGTGCCCACCCACGGAGGTTCCCAGGGCTTTGTAAAGCTGGCTCTGATATCCCAGGTGAGGTGTTCTCCACTGCAGCATTACTGACATTTGGGGCCAGGCGGTCCTTCGTTGTGGGAGCCGACCCAGGCACTTTAGGATGTTTAGCAGCATCCCCAGTCTCCACTAGATTCCAGTTCATCTTTAACTTTCATTTTTGATAGGTTGATCCCTCTGTCTGGTTTAGCAGCCCCCTGGGCCCCTTAATTTTAAGCAGTGTTCCCTTTCCTCCCAGGGTCTCTGGTGGCCTCACCAATAAGACAAGACCAGTTAGTTGACCCTAAGTAAACCACCAGGACTCCCAAGAAATGAATAGCTATAGGGTTGCTCCCAAAAGCTCTGACAACTAAAACTGTGTTCAGACATTGCTAGATGTACCCTAAAAGCACAGTTACCTCCAGTTTAGGACTGCTTCCCTATGACAAGAGCCCCCAAGGTAGAAAGAGAAGCTTGGGGCCGGCCACAGAATGCCCTGCATCCTTGAACCCAATGGGTCGATAGGCTAGGGAAGTATATTTTCAGGCTCTGCCCCCAGCCTGCTGATCAGAACCTTGGACCAGATGCAGCAGCCGCAGGCCCACGCCTGCCCCACAGACCCTTCTGTCAGGCAGACCTGGCAGGACATCTGGTCAGCAGGGCGATGGCTCCCAAAGATGTCCAGGTCCTGATCCTGGGACTCTGTGGATGTGTCACTTCATGTGACAAAAAAGACTTTGAGGTTGTGATTTCGAAGTGGGAGATGATCCTGGATTATGGTCCAGTGTCATCACAGGGGTCCTTGTAAGAGCAAGGCAGGAGTGTCAGGATCAGAGATGTGACGAAGAAGCAGAGGTCAGAGGGATATACTTTGAAGATGGAGGAAGGGCTGCAAGCCACAGATGCAGGCATCTCTAGAAGCTGGAAAGGGTAGGAAGGAGCTTATCACTGAAGCTTCCAGAAGAAACCAGCCCTGCCAACACCATGATTCTAGCTAGCTCAGTGAGACCTGTCGTACTTCTGACCCCCAGAACTGTAGATACTAAATCTGTGTTGTGTTGAGCCACTGAGTTTGTGCAGATTTGTTACAGCTGCCACAGTAAACACACAGAGGCTACGCTGGTGGTAGAGTGTCAGCTCAGACCTGCTCCTTAGCAATGCATATGACTGCCCTGGTTCTCAGTCTTCCTGCCTACCAGATGGGGCTTGTGTGTGAAGATAATGAGACACAAACCTCACAGTTAGTGATTGATGAAGATCAGCTTCTGAGGTCTCAGGCCCACTTGCCTGGGGCAAAGGGCAGTCCTTGGAGCATGGGTGTTTCTGTATATTTCTCGAAGCTTCTCGGTATTTCTGGGTGGCTTTGTGGTGCAGAGGCTGACTGTCTCCCCTGTGTTTCTAGTCTGCAGCGTGGGCCTTGCACTCGTCTTCCCGAATGCCTCCACCGAGAATGTGGTCTTCCTCAGTCCCAGCTTCCCCTTGGGCCTTCGGGCCCTGTCTGTCTGCAGCTGGGTCCGCACAGCCTTGGGCCGCCTGGGCACCCTCCTCTCCTATGCCACCGAGGAGAATGACAACAAGCTGGTGTTGCACGGCCGGGACTCCCTGTCCCCAGGCTCCATCCACTTTGTGATCGGAGACCCGGCCTTCAGGGAGCTACCCCTGCAGCTGCTACTGGACGGCCAGTGGCACCACATGTGTGTCATCTGGACATCCATCCTGGGCAGGTACTGGCTCCACGTGGACCGCAGGCTAGTGGCCACTGGCTCCCACTTCAGGGAGGGCTATGAGATCTCTTCTGGTGGGTCCCTGGTGCTGGGCCAGGAGCAAGACAGCATGGGGGGTGGGTTTGACAGCTCTGAGGCCTTCGTGGGGAGCATAGCAGGTCTGGCCATATGGGACCGTGCGCTGGTCCCCAGGGAAGTCTCACACCTTGCCACTGGGAAGGAGCTCCCTCCGGGCGCCATCCTGACACTGGCCAATGCCACGTCAGTAGGTGGATTTGTGCAGAGGGTGAACTGCACCTGCCTAGAGCTGTGTCCTTGAGACCTCATCACCTGGGAGCTATGGTCATGCTCTAGGCTGGCAGGGGAACAAGTCTCCAGCCGTGCCCGGCCACCCCAACCTCAACACACTCCACAGAGAGCCCCCACCCGGACTGGGAAGCAAAGGGCAGGATGCTGACTCCAACCTGGGCCAGGCACACCGGCTGTCTAACATAGAATGTGGGCATTCCATGGGGGGAGGGGGTGTCAAGGAAACTTGTAGAGAGAGAGGGCAATGGGCAGAGGTGGGAGTCGGGGTCCCTGAGAATTGCATTCCTTCCCTCACCACAGCATCCTTACAGTCACCCACTCTGTAATATGACATCATTTCAACAAGATCTGACCTGGTAAGATGGGAGCACTAGATTCTCACAGGGCCTCCTCTTGTGGCCATTATGGGCTACTTCCTAGAGAACTGCTGTTTTCCTGGAAACTGCGTGGGTGGCATGTGAACAGTCATCGCCCTCTCTCAAGGTGGCTTATGGAAGTTTCCCTTTGGGCGATCCTTGTTCCAACATCTCATGAAAAGGGCTGGAGAATCCATTTCTTGGCCCCCAACACTATAGCCCCCATTCACCAGGAGCCCAAGGGGTTCCCTCAAAGTCCTGCGATGGCTGGTGAGGCCGCCAGAGCTGCCAGGAACAGGAACCCACAAAGAGCACAACCTATTCAGAAATAAACATTAACGATGGAAAGGCAATGCTTTTAAAGCAATTGTATTGGAGTATAATTTTTCATACTGTAAAATTCACCCAGTTCAAGTATAAAGTTCAAAGATTTTTGGTAAATTTACTGAATTGTGCAACCATCACCACAATCCAGTTTTAGAACATTTCCATTGCACCCTCCACACATACACACAAAAAAATCATGCCAATTAGCAGTCTCTCTATCCCTACCCGAGCCCCGAGCCCCAGTCTCGCTACCACTGATCTGCTTTCTATCTCTGGATTTTCCTGTTCTGGACCTTTCATATAAATGGAATCATATAGGAGTTGTCCTTTTGCATCTAGCTTCTTTCACTCAGCAAACTTTCTCCAAGTTCATTCATGTTGTAGCATGTGTCAATGCTTCATTCCTTCGTGTGGCTGAATACTATTCATTGTAATGGGTCACATTTTGTTTATCCATTCAGCAGTTGATGGATATTTGGGTTGTTTTCAGTTTGAGACTATTGTGAATAAAGCTACTATATACGTTCTCATATGGGTCTTTGTGTAGACATATGTTTTTATTTATCATAACTGGATACCTAGGAGTAGAATTGCTGGATTGTATGGTAAATTCATGTCTAAATTTTCAAAGGAACTGCCAAACTGGTTTCCAAAGTGGCTGCATCATTTTATAGTCCCACCAACAATATATAAAGGTTCCCATTTCTCCATACTCTTGCCAACACTTGATATAGTCTGTCTTTTGGACAACCTTTTTTTTTTTTTAGAATTTTGAATTGTCATGTAATAAAACATGCCTTGACAATTAGTACAGGCATAGGTTTACTTTAAGTTTCAGTGTGATGTAAATTAACCCTATAATATTGGTGATTCATCAAGAAGACCCAAACGTACCACCCCCTGGGGGAGGTGCCCTAAATTGGTCCCTTGGGTCCCTCAGTAGCATTCCTATCCCTGCAGAGCTGTCTGTGGCCCCAGCAATTCTAGGACTTCAGCTGGAAGACTCAGCCTAACATCTCCCCAATGCAATCTTCCATGAGTCAAGGTCAGAAGAGGCGTTCTAGTACTGGAAACCCCCTGGGCGGCCACGTGAAGCCTTTCTGGATAACTGGCTTCTGCTTCCTCTTGCACATCCCAGGCTTTGTCCATTTCCTCTTGCCTTTTCTGGAGCTCTTGCTCCATACCAGTTTGCCACTGAGGTGGGAGGGATAACGACTTTCCTTTGGGAAGACTGGCAATTTGATTAGTAAATATTTCTCTAGGGACAGCAATGTCCCTAGCTTCTTTCACTCAGCAAACTTTCTCCAAGTTCATTCATGTTGTAGCATGTGTCAATGCTTCATTCCTTCGTGGGGAAGTAATGAAGCATTGACACATGCTACAACATGTATAAAGAAGATCATACAGAATGTTATTTCCCATCCCTTCCCTGCTTTTGGGTGCTTATAATGCCCTGGGGGACTCAGGATGTGTCACTGAGCACAGCAGCATTCTGCTGTGTGTCTGAAGACACTAAAGCCACAGAAGTTTGGTGGAAGGAGGCATCACTGTGGGTTGCCACATTTGGGACACTTTGCTGGGAGGGGGCCCTCCAGGATCACAGAGCAGCCAGGTCAAGGACTTGGAGTGGGAGTAAGACAAGTTGGTGGGAGCTCAGGTGGCTGGTAGTTTGGCAAGGGCCAGCCTGTCCAGCTGAGGGGTCTGAGCTCTGTCTGGCAGGACAAGAAAAGCCAGTCCAGGTTTTGGAGCAGAGGAATCTGAATGTGCATCTTAAAATATCCACCATCCCTGTGGGCTCAGTGACAAAATACACATGCATTTTGAAGCATGAGCCACATCCACCCCTAATTTCATCAAATTCCACCTTTGACCTGATCCATTGGGTTTCTGTAGAAAGAGGACAAAACGACCCAGAGCCCTCCTTTTGCTGTAGGAGCAGGTCCTGACACGGAGCCTAGGCTGGGTTCTCCCTTTCCCCACAACACCTACCCTAGCCTATTTGTCCTCTAAAAAGTCTACTTGTCCAGCAAAAGCACAAGTTCACTTGTCCAGCAAAAGGACAAATTCCCTTGTCCAGCTAAAGGACAAGTTCGGGCTCCTTGTCTGACAGGGATGACCTTTGGGATCAGCCCTACCCTGCTTAGCCACAGAAATGGTCCATGCTCTCCGCACAATCCCGTCATCGTATAGACCGTTCTCATTCCCCTAGTGCTCTGCTCAGCTCTCCTGCCCGCCTGGGCACCTTCACGCAAACCCTGCTCATTCACTCAATTCAGTCAAACCAACCAGGTCTGACCCTGCCTGCTCCTCAGGGCCTTGTGTGAGACAGCTTCTCGTCCTAGCCTCCAATGCCCTTGTCCACCAATTGGGGGTCATCACAGTCTTGTCACCATCACTAGAAAGAGCAAAGATAGGTCACACTGATGAAGAAACATGTTTTTTATAAGAAAGTAGTTTTTAGTATTTCCTGAAAAGTGTTGCCCAATAATCATGGGGGAAATTCACAACCCTGTTGGACTTCCTTCCTTTTATTTTAGTTTTAGTTTTAATTTTATTTTGAATTATGTGGCGAGAGGGACTCCCTTACCTTCTCAGCCTCAGAGTCTCTAAAGAACTTTCAAAATCTTTTTAAGTTTCAAACCTAAAAAAAAGTTGCAAGACAAAAACATTGCATGTCATAAATATCCTAAATTCATCAAGTGTTAACATTTCATCGCATTTTTTCCTGTAGGTAACTACATGTTATGGTTATGATTACATTGTGAATCATTTGAGACTGAGTTGCAGACATCATATGACAAGAGCATTCTCTTACATATTTCAGTATGTATCTCCTGAGAACAAGGACCTTTTCTGATACGACTCCTAAAATGATCACACAATGCTATACTACTACTACTACCTAATGCATAGTGCATAGCCAATCTTCTCCAATGTCCCAATAATGCCAGAGTAACAGAAGAGCCTTTAGTTGCATTGTCTCTTTAATCTCCTTTCATCTCCTTTCATCAAAGGCAGTTTCTTGGCATTTGTTTTTCACGACACTGACATTATGAAACAGAGCTGACTCGTTGTTAGCAGTTGTTCCCTCAATTTAGGTTTATCTGATTCCCCTGCCATCCCGCCCCTCCCCCCGCCCCCCCGTGACGGGACTCAGAGAAGGATTTTCTGCAGGAGTACTACAGGAGCATTGTTGTGTCCTGCCCAGTGCAGCACATCTGGAGGCTTGTGCCGATGCCAGCCTATCATCGTGATAATAAGCTTGTCCTTGGTTCAGGTGAAGTCTGCCAGATTTCTTACAGCAGGTTTCCCGCAACAGATTTTCCCCCTTCCTCACTGTAATTTGCAGGAAGACACTGTGAGACTGCGTACATGCTATTTTCCAGCAAACCTGAACCCAATGGTTTTAGCTCGCATTAATGATTCTGGCTTGAATCAGTTATCACTACGGTTTGTGCAAAATGGTGATGTTTCTAATTCCATCTTTCCTTCCACGTTTATTAGTTGGTGGCAATCTATTGCAAAGAAGAGAGCCCCTCATCTCCCGCCTCCACCCTCCTTCACTTTTTATCCGTGTGGACTCCGGGTTCTTTTTCCATTCGCTATGCCGTGATTGATTACAACAGACTTGGGCTATGTTGACAGACTGGAGCCCCTCGAGCGGGTTCCTACCTCCACCAGACTTGGGGTGAGCCTCTCTTCCACACCTCAGATGCTGCAGAGGCCAAGCCTGCCCCCACACCGGGCCCAGCGCCCGCACCACAATTCCCAGAAAGCTCCGCGCGGGCTTGGTTTCCTCCCTGTGGCCCGCGGCCTAGGTCACGTGGATGCCACTGGGTCACGCGGCCACTGTTTGGGGTCACGTGGCCTCAGCGCGGGTCACGAGAACAAACACCGGGCCCCGGCGCTTCCTCCGCCGGTCCGTCCGCAGCGGGCCATGGCCAACGTCTCCAAAAAGGTGTCGTGGTCCGGACGCGACCTGGACGACGACGAGGCGGCGCCGCTGCTGCGGAGGGCGGCGCGGCCCGGGGTGCCGGCCGGCGAGGGCACGCCGCTGCTGAACGGGGCCGGGCCCGCGTCAGCCCGCCGGGTGAGGAGCCCCGGGGCGACAGAGGCTTCGCGCCCGGTCTCACGGGTGGCAGAGACTCCCAACGCCTCAGCGCCCTACGCGGGGCTGGGTGGAGGGGCGGAAAGACTCTGCCTCCTGGTGACCTGGGGGAAACCCTGGGTCTGCGCCTCAGCCTTGCCTCTCGCGGGAGCCGGTCTCTCTGTGGCGGCGCGCACACGGGGAGAGCGTGGGCCGCTGCGAGTCGGGGGTCTTGGGCTCTTGACAGGCCAAAGATCACTCTGCTAGGCCGGTGCTGGTGTGCGCTGGACAGTGCGCGGTCCCACCTGAACCTCGCGGGGACTCAGTGAATCCGTGCTCTAGGAGTTTATCCCCATTTTAAGGATAAGGAAGTTGAGCCGCGGATGGATTCTTGTACGCGTCCAGAGTGTCCCTTGGAAAATAGCCGAGCTGGCATCCGAACCTAGGCCCTGGGTTCTGGAGTCTTGGGAGGAAGTTCTGGGCGGGGTGCTCAGCAAGGATCGAGGAGCAGGTGGAGTTCGCCATCACAGTCAGGTATTTTATGAACGAGATGTTCCGATAAGCACGCTTGCTGTTATGCCCTTGACAGCATGAGGCTAATTAATTTCCTGACGGTTTATTTCAAAATGGCTTCAGAGGAAAGGCAGATGGAGTTCTGACCCTTTTCTTTTTTCCTAAAATTGTGATAAATACATGAGCAACTATTTTAACATTTCCCAGGAGACTTTAACAGGTTAGATTGCAGAGTTTCCTTTTGCAATGAGTAATTGAGGAACTCTCTCTGCCACCCTTCTCTACAGGGATCAGTACAGACTTCAGGTGATCTCAGGAATGACATTGCACTCAGTGTCCCTTAGCAGTTAATTGAATTTGGAGTGTGCAGCCAGACACACTAAGCAACAAGTCAGAGTGGTTGAAATGTGCTCAGCGTGTCAGCGATGCAGTTTGTGTCTTTAAATGGATTACCTAATGTTGTGTTAATTTTGAGTTAATGAAATATTTTTGTTGATTGGTCTTATTTTGTTTTGTGATTATTCTTTACTTTTTCACCTCCTGTTATAGATCTCTCCTTTAAATAATTGTACAATGTTTAAGGGTTAGGAACGACATCAGGCCCTTTCCCTAGAACTTATAGTTAGATTTCCCCAGTCCCTTGCAAATTCATCAGACAGTGGAGGTCAGAGGCTGCCTTTTGCTGGTAGAGTGCTGCTCTTTTTGAGTGAAATCTGCCGAAATACTTTCTGTTTCGGGTGTGAAGCAGCTATTAAGAGGTGGTAGGGATGTGCGTGATTCGTTATGTTCTTGGAACATTTGTGTTCTTTTTTTTCCTCTCTTAAAAGAAAGTTATCTGGTGCTCGCTTTGGCAGCACATATACTAAAATAGGAACAATACAGAAATTAGCATGGCCCCTGCACAAGGATGATACGCACATTTGTGAAGCATTCCATAATTTTCTTTATATATTTGACAGTGTAGGAAATTGACTATTCCCTATATAATTATTGTAGTACTCTGGCCTAAAGCAAGAGTTTCAAACTTGCTGTTGAAATAAACTTAACTGTTCATGAAAAAAAAAAAGGAAAGTTATCTGAAGTCTACAATATAGAAGTGTAAAACTGGCTTTAAGTGTTGACAGGTAAAGGGACTGGAAACCTTGAGGTTGAATTTCGGTTTATCTCTGAACCGAATGAATGTTGGAGTTTCTACTTCTCTTTGCAACTAGATATACGAGTGGGATTTTTTAAAGGAGGCTGTTGATCTCTTCCCTTACCAATCATTCCCTTAAATAAATCTCTTCAAGTGTTTTTGTTTGTTCGTTTGCATTTAATAACAACCGATTAGCTGCTCTTAAATAATTGAAAAAATAATTTATCGTGTACCTACTTTGTGCTGGCTGAATGCAGTTTGCCTGGGACACAAAGATGCATGAAGCAGCTTCCTGCTAGCTCCAGACTCAGGGAGGAACAGGCCAGTACTCTGTGAGCACTGTGTGAGGGACCCCAAGGGCATGAGAGGTCACATTTGGATCCAGTCTTGAAGAGCAAAGTGTCCTCAGGCTGGCAGGCAAGCAGATGGGAAAGAATAAGGAAGTGTGTGTTTGGTGCCTACGAGAGTTTGAAAGTAAATCAGAGTGGCGAGTGGAGTCTGGAGAGAGAGGCCAGGTGAGACCTACGGGAACCTGGAGATTCTAGTCTTAATGGATCCTTAGCTCACCTTGTGCAGACTGGTGCAAAGGGGAGACTAGAGCATTTGTGCGAGGAGCACCACTCTGGACCAGATGCTCCAGGTACCTCATGTGTAAAGAAGTTAATAGATGTGCAACACTGAACACAGTGCTTGTCACAAACAGTAAACATTTGTTACTCTCGGTAACATTAAAAACAGCAGCACGAAAGTGCTTGTCTTTCAGTTGCCGTTCACGGTGTAACTCCACTGGCAGGTGAACTCCTTGGTACTGGCTTTCTTGCAGGGAGTATCTGCTCAGACACCCCAGTGCTGCAGCAGAAGGCAGCTTGTAAGCTGCTCTCAGTCCAAGACCATTTTAACTAAATGAAGACCCCAGCCAATAACCGCCCTCTGGGACTGTTCTGATGAACTGGACATGAGAACTTCACGGCTCCTGGCGCTTTGTGGTTTGTTTCAGGATGTCCCGAGTTGAACAGTGGTGTCATTGCCACCTCGGCATGGGCACAGCCTGCCAAGCACCTGGATTAGCTGCTCTGGACAGAGTGAGGTTGAATAGCTGCCCTGCCAGGCTGCTAAGTGCCCAATGCAGAGCAGGCACAGCATTGGGCGGGGTGTACTGGGGGCCAGCCTGAGCTCAGCCTGTGTCTGTCCAGGACCAGGCTGTTCAGAGCCACCTGTGGGTTGCTGTCTCCTTTGTGTGGGATGTTGGTGAGTTACTGAGTTACTGCCAGTCCGCTGCTGGGACACAGAGAGGGTGAGGTCACCAGCAAGTCATTGTCATGTGTGTGGGCAGTAGGAAGTAGAGTATTTTGAGAACTTATAGAGGGAAATCTAAGCCAGAAACAGACTTGGGGTGGGGGGCCTGGGTATTTGCAGTGTTTGTAAATGCAGGACATTTCTGGGGACCTAGGCTAAGGAAAGCTCCGCCTATGACCACCAGCAGGTGTTTAGAATCTTTCTGGGAATCTTCTCTGGGAACTGGGGTTACCCTATGAGACTGTGTCCTGCCCTGGAGATCCAGAGCCTGCAGACCACATCTGAGCATGCCAGGGGGTTTTGAGAGGTTGTAGAGAAACTGCAGGTCCCTCATTTGTCATCCAGCCCCTTGAGCTTTGGTCGTCATAAGCTAGCTCCTGTTCTTTCTCTAGTCTGCCAGCACCAGGGGGAGCACCTCTAGGAAGTCCTCTGCCTCAGCGTCCTTGTCTTGTCTTCCTTCCTCTCTGTCCACCCACCCCAGCCCCATTTTGTAGGGTCCAGGACGACCATCCTGCTCCCTCCCTGAGGGCTCCTGGCCGGGGCCAGTATGGATGGGACAGAGCCACCGCCCTTAGAAAGCTCACAGTCTGGGGAGGCAGGCAATGACGCTGACAGTGCAGAGAGCTGAGGGACAAGAGTGGGCCTGGGCCTAGTCAGAGTCCTGGGAGCTTCTCCCTCCAACACCCACAGAAGCCATAGTGTGGAGAACAACTAGGTGGCAGCAGTGAGGCTGTTCTCACCCCATTCACTCTGCTCTGCACATCTCGCTCCTTTCCTTCAGTTAGTCTCAGCCTCAAAGCCTCCTCGTCACCCACCCACCCACCCACCCACCCAGCAAGTGCAAGTCTCACAATTTACACTTGCTTATGGGCAACTTGTTTTCTTTGTGAGTCCCTAACCGTGGCAGCCCTGTGTCCTCAGTGGTAAGCATGGAGCCTGGTGGATGTTAGAATGCAGAGCAGCAGAGTAGGACAGCAAACAACCTTTAAGTTGTTTTTAAAATTTGTTTTAATTGTAAAAACATAACAGAATTTGCCATCTTAACTATTTTTAAGTGTACAGTTCAGTGGTGTTGAAAACGTTAACATTGTTGTGTAACCATCACCACCATCCACCCCCAGAACTCTTTTTGTCTTGCAAAACTGAAACCAGGCCCATGAAACACTAACTGTCCTTTCTCCCAGCCCCTGGCACCCACCATTCTACTGTCTGTCTCTATGAATTTGACTGTTCCAGGGACTTTATGTAAGTGAAATCATATAGTGTTTGTTTTTTTGTGTGACTGGCTACTTTCTCTTACTATAATGTCATTAAGGTCCATCCATGTTGTAGCATATTACAAGATTTCCTTCCTTTTCAAGGCTTAGAAATATTTCATTGTATGTATATACCCATCTGGTTTATCTATTCATCATCAGTGAACATTTGAGTTGCTGAAACATTTTAGCTATTGTGAATAAAGCTACCATGAGTATAGAAATATCTCTTCGAGACCCTCCTTTCAATTCTTTTGGGTATATATATACCCAGAGGTGGAATTGCTGGGTCATACGATAGTTGCATTTTTAAGAACCTTTTGAGGAACTTCCATACTGTTTTCCACAGCGCTTGCACCATTTTACATTCATACCCATAATGCACAGGGTTCCAGCTTCACATCCTCACCAACTCTTGTTACTTTCTGTTCTTTAATTCCGGCTATCCTCACAGGTGTGAGATGGTATTGTAGTTTTTATTTACATTTCCTGAATGATCAGTGATATTGAACATGTTTTCATGTGCTTATTGGGCATTTGTATGTCTTCTTTAGAGAAATCTTTATTTGGGTCCTTTGCCCATCTTTTAATCAGGTAGTTTTTGTCATTGCTGCTGCTGCTATTGAGTTGTATAAATTCTTTATATATCCTGGATATTAACTCTTTGTGAAATCTATGATTTGTAAACATTTTCCCTCATTTTATAGGTTGCCTTTTCACTTTGTTAATTGTTTCCTTTGATGCACAGAAGTTTTTCAGTTTAATAAAGTCCCATTTGCATATAAATTTAAAAAATTTTTAAATTATAGATTTACAGGAAATTGAGAAGACAGTACAGAGAAGGCCTGTGTACTTTTCCCCAGTTTCTTCCAGTGGTTCCATCTTACGTAATAATAGTGCAGTGTGGAAACCAGGCATTGACATCAGCACAGTGCATGTGTGCGGTTCTTTGCTGCTAACGTCACGCATGCGGACCTGTGTGAGCACCACTGCAGTCAAGATACACAGCATGCCCATTACCACAAAGATCCCTTTGTCCTACTCTTACAGTCACACCCCTTCCCCCCACTGATGTCTTCATCTCTCCACGCCTGACATTCCAAGAATGTCAGGTTAGTAGAACCACACAGTACATAAATCTTTGAAGTTGGCTGCTTTCACTCAGCATCCTGCCCTGGAAGATTTCAGCCAGATTGTTGTGAATATCAGTAGTTCCAGGAACAAGTATCTAATTTCACTTGTGTTTAAGGAAAGAAAAAGAAACACATAACACTCAATCGCTAAACTTCAAGTAAATGGCTTTTTTCATCACAAAAGATAGTTCCTAAAAAATGCCCATAAAGTTCAGAAAGATGATGGAAACATGAAGGTGTGGAGAACGGAGAGGGCCCAACCCCTCCCACTCATCAGCCTTTCCCTCTTGACTGCTATGTTCAACTGGTGTCCTTGTGGCCAGTTGCTGAGGACCTCTTATCACCTGAACAAGTGAGTCCTGCTCCTC
Source organism: Pteropus medius (assembly GCF_902729225.1). Classification (NCBI taxonomy): domain Eukaryota; kingdom Metazoa; phylum Chordata; class Mammalia; order Chiroptera; family Pteropodidae; genus Pteropus; species Pteropus medius. The sequence goes on along the minus strand of NW_024349798.1, from coordinate 3,746,551 downwards.
CTCTCCTGAGGCCATATGGGAGATCACAGCCTGGCCCCCAGTGTTGACTGAAAAATAATATTGACTAGGTGTTTCATCACCAAAAATTTATTTGGGAAAAAGGTTTGCAACCCACTGCATGCAGACATGGCAAGCTATGTGCATACTCTGGCCTGCATGCCAAAATGGATGGGTATTTATAGAAGGGAAAAGGAAGAAAGGGGAAGAGGAAGTTAAAACTATAGAGGTTTATTATACACAGAGTTCTTTCTGTAGGGTTCTCACATTTAGGAGCCAGTTCTCATGATTACATAGAGTGTGAGAACTTCCATAAGCCTTAGTTCTTCCTGTAGACCCTGACTGATTATTGTTTGCTTAAAGTTAGTCTTTAGAACTAGAAGCCGTTCAGATGTCAAAGGAAATGTTTTGTAGGGTCCAACTCTGAGCCGTCTTGATTCGGTGGGAATGAGTGCCTGCTATAATTGAGCTGCTTTCAGGATCAGCGATAAATAAGATAAAAATAACCAGACTGCCTTTTTCTGTGGGCTCTATCCATCAGGTCAGTTGGCAATATCAGTGTTCCCCTTTTCCTTTCACAATCTGACTCTCAGTGCTGCCTGGGTGTTGCTCAGATGGGTTTGTCCATATCCCTGACTTGTCCGCATGTGTGGACGTATCCCCAAGGGAAGTGTATTTGGTGTTGCTGTGGTGGGGCTTGCAGCCAGTGCACGCTTTCAGATCACATATGTCCTGTCTGGGAAGTGAGAGCTACAGCCAGCTCCTGGCCACCTCCAGGGTTTTCTAGGCCAGGAGTCGGGGGCCAGGAGGTTGCCAGCATGGTCTTCTGCAGCCCTGGGTTCTGGTGACTGGCAGGTTTCTAATCTCCAGTCTGAAGTACCCTAGAACAAGGGAAGGCGGGGTGTCTGGGGTAGGAGCGGCCTGGGCTTCCCATCTGAAGGTGGGACTTCTTGGTGACAGGCTGTGGGTGGTAGAGGCAGGCCTGGGTCCAGCGCTGGCCCAGTTGGCGTTCCCTACATTGTAGGTGTGGGTCTGTGCTCCTCCGGCAGGACCAGATGAGGCCAAGCCATGTGGATGGGGCGGTGATGCCCAGTGCAGTTTGGCCCCGCGGCTAAGTGCCTTGTCATTTCTCTTCTTCTAGTTGCCCCATTCGGCATCTTTCCGGATTGGACAGATGAGCAACGTGGAGCTGGATGATGAGCTTCTGGACCCGGTGAGTGGGCGTCATTCCCATTCATCTCCAAGCAGGACGAGGCCTGTTCTGTGGAGTTGCCGCCCAGCAGAGGGCAGACAGTAAACACCAAACCAGAGGATGGCAGATGTAGGGATGGCTGTTTGGGCTCCGGAACAGACGTGAGCAATTCTGCGTAGAGCTTGGGGGCAGATGTAGACAGTTCTGTACAGGGAACAGCGACAGATGTAGGCAGGGTTATGCAGAGCTCGGAGATTGTACAGAGCTCAGAGACAGTGAGGAGCAGATGGCGGGGCCTTCAAAGCCTGACTGACCAGAGAAGACCGTTCTGAAGGCCATGTTCCCTGAGGCCGAGCCAGATGAGCAGAGATGGGGGAAGTATATGTCAGGTGTGGAACATGGAGTTAGCATGCTGTGTGTAGGTACAGGAGGAGGGCCCTGAAGGCAGAGTAAGCATCTAAGGTGGGGTGGGGCTGGACGGTGGTGACGTCCTCTTCTTCTGCTCCTGTGTCGGGCCTGGACTCTTCAGCAGCTGCCAGTGGAACATTTCCTGAGCCCATCCCCCCAAACTTTCATTTGACTTCCTTCTCAGGTATCTTGTAGTTCTGATTTTTATTTCTCTAGTAGCCGGTGACGTTGAGCATCTTTCATGTGCCGAAGCCCATTTGTATGTTTTCTTTAGAAAAATGTCTGTTCAGATCCTGTGCCCATTTTTTAATCAGGTTTTTTTTTTTTTAATTGAGCTGTAAGAGTTCTTTATGTATCCTACACATAAATTTTCTCACCAAATACATGACTCGCAGAAACTTTCTCCTGTTCTGTGGGTTTCTTCTCACTTTCTGACAATGTCCTGTGAAACAGAAAAGCTTTTTTTTTTTTTTGGATGAAATCCAGTTCATCTTACTTTCTTTTGATGTGCTCTTGGTGTCATATCCAACGAACCATTGCCTAATCTAAGATCATAAAGACTTACTCCTGTGTTTTCTTCTAAGACTTCTCTAGTTTTAGATCTTGACCTGTTTCTCACTAGTTTTAGGTATGGTTTAAGATTGGGCTCCAACTTCACAAATTGCACTTAGATGTCCAGTTTTCCTAGCACCATTTTGTGAAAAGCCTATGCTTTCCCTTTTGAATTTTCTTGTCATCCTTGTCCAAGTCAGTTGGCCATAAATGTGAGGGTTTATTTCTGACTCGCTTGTCTGCCATCAATCTTTGTGTCTGTCCTTGAGCCAGTGCCACTCTGTCTTGACAATTGTAGCTTTGTAGTCAGTTTTGAAATCAAGAAGTTTGAATCCTCCAACTTCGTTCTTTTTCAAGCTTGTTTTGGCTCTTCAGAATCCCTTGTATTTCCATATGGATTTTAGGATCAGCTAGCTTGTCAGTTTCTTCAAAGACACCAGCTGGAATCTAGACAGGGATTGCATCAAATCTTAATATAAAGTCTTTCATGAACACAGGATGTCTTTCCATCTATTAAGATCCTCAGTTCTTTTCAACAATGTTTTATCATTTTCAGTGTACAAGTCTTACATTTTTGTTAAACATATTTTAGGAATGAATTTTATTTTATATATTTTATTTTTGATGCTATTATAGAATTATGTTTTTAATTTTATTTCAGATTGTTCATTACCGTTGCATAGAGTGCATTTGATTTGTGTGGGGTGGGGAGGGGGCAACCCTTGGTTGACCTCACAAATTGAAAGGACCTTGTCAGCTTATAATCCCTTATTTTTTGTTTTTTACATCTCCAGCACCTGGTCTTCCTAAGTGGTCTCCCATCCAAGTACTAACCAGGCCCGACCCTGCTTAGCTTCTGAGATCAGACAGGGTCGGGCTTGTTCAAGGTGGCTTGGCCTTAGACTACGTTTGATTTTTGTATACCAATTTTGTATCCTTCAGGCTTACTGAGCGCACTATTAATTCTGACATTTTCTTGCCTAATTTCCTTGGTAGAACCTCTAGGACAATGCTGAATAGCAATGGCAAGAGCAGGTATCCTTGTCTTGTTCCTGATCTTAGGGGCAAAGCTTAATCTTTCACCAATGACTATGATGTTACCTGTGGGTTTTTGATAAATACCTTCATCAGGTTGAAGTTCCCTCCATTCCCAGTTGTCGAGTGTTTATATTACGAAGAGAGTTGAATACTGTCAGATGTTTTTTCTGTGTCTCTTGAAATGATCATGTGTATTTTGTCTTTTATTCTATTGAACTATCATTAAATTGTTTTTACTCACAACACTTCTGACGTCAAATGTGTGGGGTTTTTCTTACACCAGCTAATTCTCTGTTTCTCCAGATATCCCCTGAGTGTCTTACAAGTCAGTTCATTCTGATACTAACTGCATGACATTAGAACAGACCCCACAGGCTAAGGGCTCAGTCTCACAAGACCACTCCAGCTTCATATCCCAGTCCCAATTCCAGATTGTCACCTGTGCTTATGACTGACCAGCTATAAATTAGCGTTCCTTTGACCGACTCCCTCCTTGGGTTTCATAATTTACTAGAAGGACTCACAGAACTCAGGGAAACACTTTGCTTCTGTTTACTGGTTCATTATAAAGGGTACGACTCAGGAACTGCTGATGAAAATGATGCACAGGGAACGTGTGGGATGGGTGTGGAGCTTCCCTGCCTTCTCCAGGAGCGCCACCCTCCTGGCACCTCCACGTGTTTGCCAACCCAGAAGCTCTCTGAACCCTCTCATGTAGAGTTTTTGTTTTTATGGAGGTTCTATTATGCAGGCATGATCGATTAAGTCATTGGTCATTGGAGATTAGCTCAGTCTCCAGCCCTTCCCCCTCCATAAAGATTGGGACTGAAAGTTCCAACCCTCCAATCACGCCTTGGTCTCTCTGGGGACCAGGCCCCATCCCGAAGCCTAGAGGCTTCCAGCCACCGTCTCTATCTTATTAGCTCACGAAAGACACTCATCACTCAGAGATGCCCAGGGTTTTATGAGCCAGGTGCCGGGAACTGGTACAAAGCCCAATAATATATTCCCCATCATACCACAGACATCCTACAGTAATTATCTTTTAGATATTAAACCACTCTTACATTCCTGGGTGGTGTTGCAGGATGCAACCCACTGGCCTCTTGTCGAGAACTTTGTGTTTGTGTTCACAAGGGGTATAGGTCTAATGATTTTCCTTTCTTGTGGTATCTTTGTCTGGCTTTGGGGTCAAGACAGTAGTGACCTCGTGAGACAAATGGGCACATGCACCATCCTCTCCTCGTTTGTACTTTGTTCTTCGGTGTGCTAGATTGTCAGTTTGTGGCTCTGCTTCTTTTTCAGGAAGTGGACCCGCCTCACCCTTTCCCCAAGGAGATCCCACACAACGAGAAGCTCTTGTCCCTCAAATATGAGGTGGGCCTCCTCGCTGGGTGCCCCTGCCCCACACAGCCCCGGGCACTTTATCCCCTCTCCAGCCCTGCCCCCACCTGCTGCCCAACATGAATCTGGAACATGGTTTGGTCATTGTGTTGTCTGTGCCACCCTGGTCTGCAGAGCTTGGACTATGACAACAGTGAGAACCAGCTGTTCCTGGAGGAGGAGAGGCGTATCAACCACATGGTGAGTCTGGGGCTGGGCAGCCTGGACACTGCCCTGGTGACCCAGGGGCTAGTCTGGTGCTGCTTTTCCACCTGGGTGAGGTGATATGTCCCCTTCCATCTTCCTCCTGTCCTCAGTCCTCATGCCTCAGGTTCTGGTTTGTATCCTGGAGCAAGAGACACCCAATGCCTGATAGAGGAAAGGGTTTGTGTGTTACATCCCAGATACAACAAAGAAGGCTGTTCGTAGAGATACCAGTTGCAGTGACCAAAATGTCAACAACTGATTATGGATTGGTTGGGAAGGTCCACATCCCCCCCAACCCCGATGCTCTATTGTCTCTCAGATGTTGACCAAAGGCTGCCATCACTGACTTGGGGATGTGGAGTGCAGCAAGCTATGCATTATGGAAACCTGCATAATTCTAGAGTCAGGCATACTGTCTCCAGAGCAGCCTATGTCTTGTGTCTCACAGTTTACTCACCTCTGAGTCATGTCTCCCCTGCAGGCCTTCCGGACAGTGGAGATCAAACGCTGGGTCATCTGCGCCATGATCGGCATCCTCACAGGGCTTGTAGCCTGCTTCATTGACATCATGGTAGAGAACTTGGCTGGCCTGAAATATAAGGTTGTCAAAGACAGTATCCTTGTCTGAAGGTGCCCAGCACAGACAGGATAGGGTTCAGATCAAAACAGAGGGTCCCATGATGAAGTCTCACGAGTGGCCATGCGGCACAGAGTGGGCCTAGCAGGAGATGTCCCTGGGTCTGGGTGTTTGCCCTCCAGCTGGCGTAACTGACACTAGGCAGATGGCATCCCTGTCACACCTGGGTTGTCAAAAGTTTCTGAGATGTGCAGGTCACGTGTGGGCCCCCCCTCCTTCTCGTGTGCTCAGGGCATGCTTATACCAGGGTTGTGGCAGGCTGGGGATGTGGCACATCTGATGGTGGAGCCAGCAGTCTTCCTTGATGAGCCCAGATATCGACAAGTTCACGGAGAAGGGGGGGCTGTCCTTCTCCCTCCTGCTGTGGGCCACGCTGAACTCTGCGTTTGTGCTGGTCGGCTCAATGATCGTTGCCTTCATAGAGGTATGGCCTCAAGGGAACCCTGAATGGTGGGAGCACTGAATGATGGGAGCCCCTTCAGCTCACCCACCGCATCTTCTGCCAGGTGGTTCGCATGGTCACAGCAGTGTTCATGCTGAACAGTTCAGTCATAACAGAAGATGCACCTGGGCCTCTTCATCCCCTACCCTAGAGGTGTTGCCCCTCACCCACCCACACAGGCCCCGAGCCTGGCCCATGCCTGCCCCACACAGCAAGGACTTGGGGGAGCACACAACCTATGCCTAGAGGGTGCCCAGGTCGTGCAGAGCCACAGGAGCAGGGCCAACCCAGCCCAGAGGTCCAGGTGGAGGAGACCGCTTGACAGGATCGGACTTTCCTAGGGTGTCCGTTCATTCTGGGACTTCTCCTAGAAGCCTGTCCTATGGCCTGCCTCTTTGCTCCTCCTATGTCATGGGGTGTTGAAGGAAGAGGGGGCAGCATCCAGAAGCTTCTGTCTGGAGTACAGTGTGGTATCCCCCTAGAGGGTGGGTGCAAAGAGCTCTGGCCCCTCTTAGCAGGTGCATGAGGTATGCCTTCTGTCCATCCTGGAGCCTCCCCACCCTGCCTCCTTCAGTCTCCACTTCCAACCCCCTCCCACATCCCACAGCATCTGTACCTCTCAGTGGTCGCTCTGCATCTGGGGTGGGGAGATGTGGGAAGCCCCTTCCCTGGTGGCTGTCCCATCCCGTTCCATGTCGTTGTCACCCCTACCCTGCCACCCTGCATCCTGGGAACCCCAAGGCTGAGTCTCCCTGGGTCCGCTGGCTGTGTCAGTTCACTCAGCTTGGCCAACTCAATGTTCACCTCTGTCTCCTCTCAGCCAGTCGCTGCTGGCAGTGGGATCCCCCAGATCAAGTGCTTCCTCAACGGGGTGAAGATCCCCCACGTGGTCCGACTCAAGGTGAGGTGACCCTTGGCTGGGAGCACAGTGCTTAGCGTGGGGATTCTTTGCTGGGTTAGAAGCTCTTCGTTTGTCCACCTGCACCTCTAAAGTTCACCCAGACCCATTTCGTATGCCACTGACAAGCATGTGTATGGATGTGCTGCAAGATTTTATGTATGTTTTCTTTGGAAAGTGGTAAAAAACTTTCTTTTTACATTTTAAATAACACAAAAATGCTTAAATGGTGTTTGTGCTATGGTCGCAGCTTTGTGGAACATGTTTGTAAGTTCTGCACCGTGATTAACATTCTAACATGAGAGTACCTGTGTTGGAGTGGGAGACCTGCTGTGAGCTTTTTCCATTTGTCAAAATTTTTCGTAATACTCATTATGTTTAATATTATAGATGGCACACTGGTTCTGAGGGGGCTGGGAAGTCAGGCTTCCTCCCGTGGCCATTTCCAGTGTTTTGGTCAGGGCACCTCAGCCTGAGGTTCGCTGAAGCTTTTCTCCTGCCCCTGTCTGGGGAATGGGTACTCCTAGGGGCCTGGAGTCTTGCAGCCCAGGAGCAGGGCAGGTGGTGGATACACTGGGGAGCAGAGTGGCCTCAAGAGGAGAGCTGTGCTGGCCCCTCCGCGTGCCCTCATTGTTGCTCATGGGTGCTGGGTTGCCTGTGTTATTATCACTTCACGTGCAATGCTGTTGCTCAGGTTCTCAGACTGCATGTGGCCTTTAATCAGAGACTTGACATATTTTCCTTTGTGTTCCAGACACTGGTGATCAAGGTGTCTGGTGTGATCCTGTCTGTGGTGGGAGGACTGGCCGTGGGAAAGGTAACAGAGCCTGAGGAGCACTGCCTTGGCTTGAGTCCCTCTACACTCTGTCCTCTCCAAGCTCGCTTGATGCAGCTGTCCTGTGCTTTGCAGGAGGGGCCAATGATTCACTCGGGCTCTGTGATCGCTGCTGGGGTTTCCCAGGGGAGGTCAACGTCTCTGAAGCGAGATTTCAAGGTGAGTCCTCTCCTGATGGAGATGTCAATAATGAGAGTGACTGTGAATGTCTCTTGGGAAGGGGGTCCCTCCTGTTCTGCATAGGCGTGCCCTGCCGGGACCGTCCTTGACATCAAATCTGGGGGTTTCCACAGTGTCCTGTCCTGGGGGCTCTCCTGGGGCCTGAGCAAGGAGTGTGCTCAGAGCCTGATTCTTGGCATTTTCATGTGGATGCACATTCTATGGAAATGGCCTGTAGCTCTGAACAGCTTCTCAAAGAATTATATGACCTAGAAAGAGATCAGGAACGACGTGTACAGATTAAAGATGCTTTATTTTTAAGATATACTTCAGAACGGTTTTGTCATGTTTCCCCCAAAAAGCCACCAGCATATTAATGGGTATTGCATTGAGTTTATATATGAATTTACAGAACAGTCTTTTAAAATCAAGAACACATTTAAGTTTTTCATTCATTCATTTTCGTTAGATATTTTGGTAGACTTTTGAGTTTTTTAACGTATTTGTTGCACAGACCATAAAGTTTAATTCTTGTTGTGATGGAATCTTTTTATTTTCTTGTGGTTGTTGGTACGAGAGGAAGTTCTTGCTGTTTTGTTGCCTCTTCAATTCTGCCATCTGTGTGAACTCAGTAGTTGATGAGTTAATTGTCCAGAGACTCCCTTCTCCTCCCATCTCCCCCTCACCATCCCTCCCTACCCACTTCTCTTTGGCCCCTGTCTCGGTGGCCTCTAGCCAGCTTTCTTCTTTTCTGAGAAATGCCCTTGGAGAAGCTGATTAAGACCCTGTCCCTGTCTGTTCTGTTCCCATTTTAGATCTTTGAGTACTTCCGCAGGGATACGGAGAAGCGGGACTTTGTCTCAGCAGGAGCTGCAGCTGGAGTGTCTGCTGCATTTGGGGCTCCTGTGGGTGAGGAGGGGCCCTGCCTGGTCTGACGAGTAACTGCCTGTGTTGGGGAAGCCAGACTGTCCCTGCCATGTGAAGGAATATTCTTGGTGTTTGCAGACTCGAGTGCTGGGTAGGGGTGAAGCTGTCTGGTGTCTCCTGAGAGGCCCCACGGTTGACTCCGACATGGGCCTGGTGCCCTGGATCTGGGGTGTGAGAGGCTATGGGCGTGGGCTCCCTGCACCTGGGGCTCCTCATGCCTGGATGGGAACTTCAGGGCTGGGCCGCTGCTGTTCTAGGTGGGGTCCTGTTCAGCTTGGAGGAAGGTGCATCCTTCTGGAACCAGTTCCTGACCTGGAGAATCGTAAGTGCCCATGGACAGCACCTCTCCCCAGGACAGGCAGCGCCCCTGCCTGCCTCCATGGCCTCACGCTCTGAGCCCACTTTGCTGTGCTCACCTGAGGTTCCTGTCGAGCTGTGATTGTTATGCCCCAGCTCTGTCCCTTGGGTTGTTGTGGCTCAGCTCTGTTCTCTCCTCTTGCTGCCTGCCCTTCCCTTGTCCATCGTGGCTGTTGTTCTTACCCTGGTTCTCCTCCACCTCCTCCTCGGGAAACCCCAGACCCTCCTTCCATCAGCTCATCACTGGCTTGGCCCCACACGCACCTGGCCCCACACTCACCTTGAGGGGCCCAGCCTGCGAGGCTTTGGCTCTCTTCAGCCTTGGAGGGGCTCCAAGTTCCCCCTGAATGACAGGAGGGGAATCAGCCCCTCCTCCTGCAGCCCCCTCCCCAGCTCTGGAGGTTCATCTGGGTGGGCACTGTCATTCTGATGACACTTGTTTCTCTGCCCACAGTTCTTTGCTTCCATGATTTCCACTTTCACCCTGAACTTTGTCCTAAGCATTTACCATGGGAACATCTGGGACCTGTCCAGCCCGGGCCTCATCAATTTTGGAAGATTTGACACGGAGGTAACATTGCATTGTCCCCCTCACTGTTTCTGGTTCTTCTTGGTGCGGGGCCATGGGCATTTAGCCTGAGAACTTGGGCTTCTGGAAAACTCAATCTCTTCACTGTGAGATTGAGCTCTTGTTTACAGTGTTCTAGGGAAGTGCACATCTGACCTGGCTGTGCAGGTTAGGACGCCCTGTCACCCAGGGGCCACCTTCAGGGTTGTCTCAGTCGTTCTCAGACTGTTGGACAACACCACTGAGACCTATGGGGCCTGGGGTGCTCAGGCAGCAGCTTATGGAGGGCAAGGAAGTGCAGGCCAGCGTCCACAGGGAGGCCTGGACCACGTGCTGCCACTGCCAGACACTGCATGGGGAGCTGACTCCCAGGATGTCCACACACATGGACACAGTGGAGCTCTTGGGTCACCCAGGTCACTAGATGCGTTTCTAGGGCTCTCCGTTACTCCTCTTGATTCCTCCTTTGACCAAAGCTCAGGCCACCCCACCTTCTCAAGTAGACTAACACCTGGATAGGAGCAGGTGAAAGAAAAATAAAGCCTTATGGGGCCTCTGAGCACCTCCCAGACCAGCCTGTGCGAGAAGTCACACAGTCTGCCCAATTCCCAGTGTGTCTCCTGTGGGACCTCTACTGCACTGTAGGAAAATGCTAGAAGGTTCCCATGAATGTGGGCAGATTATATATAACGTCCAGTCCGTGAGTCTGAGCAGCAAAGAGCTGATGACACTTTTCCTCACAGAACATCCGCTCTCCCTCTTTGCACAGACAATGGTGTACACGATCCACGAGATCCCCATCTTCATCGCCATGGGCGTGGTGGGTAAGGGCCATCCCTCACAGGACACCAACCCGCCTGGCCCCATGAATACCCTTCACACTAAAGACAGCAGCTGGTGCCTCCCAGTGGGAACAGGGCCTGCAAGACTCCGGGCCTGGCCCAGCTTCGAAATAGCCAGAGAGGGCTGTGACCCCCCACACTCTGTTTGCTGTTCCAGGGTCACCCGGGGAGGGGAGGTACCTGTCAGGGAGACTGGAACGCTGCTTCTCCATTGGGAAACCCCACGAGGAAGTAGACTAGGCCCTGGACAGCATCTGTTACTCTGTGAAAACCTTTTCCCTGAAAGGAAGGCAAAGCCTTTCAAAAATAAGCCCATCTGTCCATCGGGATGCGGTGACAGAGCAGGTGTCTTCAACCCCTCCTGTCCCCTCCTGTCCTCTCCTGTCCTCTCCTCTTCCCTTTGCTGCCTGGGTAGCCTCCATCACTCTTCCGAGTCCCTTACATTTGGCTCCTTCCTGGTCACAGGTGGTGTGCTTGGGGCTGTGTTCAATGCCTTGAATTACTGGCTGACGATGTTTCGAATTAGGTGAGAAACCTCTTTTGTGGACCAGGTTGACAGATGTGGCCCCCAGGGCCTTTGAAAATGGACTCATTGTGGGCTCTTTGCCCACAGAGCCACGTGGAATGCCACGTGCCAATGGTTTCTCCATGCGGGGGACAGACGACCATAGGGCCAGGGGACAAGTAGGATTAGGCTACGGGAGGTCTGGTGGGTAGCCCACTACTCAGGGGAGACACCACCTGTGGCTCTAGCAGCCCTGAGGTCAGGGTCTTCCCAGCCTTAGCCTGGTCAGCCTAGGGCCATCTTGACCTTGGGGACAGTTGGCTCTTTTTGCCATTAGGAGAGCCATTACTGGAGCTTTTGAGGGGTGGGTCCTGGGCTTAGGGAAGCGCTTCTTTTTGTTCTCTTTATACCAACTTAAATGTAGTTGGGGAGTATCTAGGAGATAATCTGAGGACGTGCAGGAATCTGGGTAGATTGATGATTAAATGTGCTATGTCATCCTCCTAATCAGTGTCCTATCATTGACTCTCACTGAGTCACAGTCTTAGGTTGCCATGGCAACTGCTCAAGTGTCCCTCAGCCTGGTCCATTCCAGTGTTTGCTCTAGGTACATCCATCGGCCTTGCCTCCAAGTGATCGAGGCCATGCTGGTAGCTGCCGTCACAGCCACTGTTGCCTTTGTGCTGATCTACAACTCTCGGGACTGCCAACCCCTGCAGGGCAGCTCCGTGTCCTACCCGCTCCAGGTAGGAGGCCAGCCCACCAGGCGGGGGATTAGGGTGAGCCCTCTGAGGAACACTTGTTCCCGCTCCCAGAGGGAGGGCTGCTGGCACAGCAGAGCTCCAGGCTGAGCAGGCTGGAGCTTCACAGAGGGTTAGGTTGCCTGCTAGGGGCGAGGAGAGCTGGTGTTCTGTCAGGCTGGAGTCTTGCCCTAGTCCTCCTCCCAGAGCAGTGGCTTGACAGGGACTGCAGAACTGGGGGCTGTAGGTATGGACCTGAGAAACGCAGCTTGCCTTCCCCGAGGCAGGAGCCCAATCCCATCCTACCTTGTGGTTGGTGCCTGATGCTGTCCAGGCCAGGACTACCCCATCCCACTGGCCTGTATTCTCTCCCAACCTTGCAGCTCTTCTGTGCAGATGGCGAGTACAACTCAATGGCTGCAGCCTTCTTCAACACCCCAGAGAAGAGCGTGGTCGGCCTTTTCCATGACCCCCCAGGTGCGTGCCTATGCTTGGTGCTATCGGATGCACATCCCCACGGCCTGGTCTGCAACCACCCACAGACACAGGCCTGAGCCTGGGCGACACCTTCTGGACAAGTGTGCCTGAGGGCAGAGGTCACTGCCCTCGCCAGCATTGGAGCACAGGGGCTGGCAGCCCAGAAGTCAGCTGGCGCAATTGCCTGGAAGGGGCTAGCCAGGCTCCCCACATGTCTCGTTCCCTTCCTGGAGGACAGTCACGGGGCATCTCTGCCTCATTCATAGACTCATCTCCAGGATGAGTTTTCCTTCTGGGCACTGCTTTCATGAGTCACTCTCATTGAAAGGACAGAGCTGGTAACACACACCGTGGTCTCGCTGAGCCACATCCGTTTTTAGTAAAAAACAGACTCAGAATGCAGTCCAATGTTTTTCAGTGCGCACTGAAAAACCTTATCATTCTCAATGTTCTCCGGGCCCCAGCCTCACCTCGCTGCAGCACATGGCCCACAGTCGCAACACCTCTCTCCCTCCCTCCCTCCCTCTCTCATAAGAAAGCCAGAATAGTTGGAGTCAGATTATTCATCATGCAGCTGCTCCATGACGTCTCACTTCTTCCCATCTTAGAGTTCTCCTTAGGTTGTCTCTAATTGTTTCCTGTCACAAGGCCACCAGGACCTTCCTGGTCCTTATGCCTCTATGTATGTGGCAAGAGTACACAAAATTTAAAAGAAAAGCTTTCAAGTGTAGGGCAAAGCCTCCCAACGTGCTTATTCAGGGTTTAATTGGCCTCTTCCTGCATCTGGAAGTCATCTGGTGTGGAATGTGGCTGGTGGCCTCCTGCCCCCAACCCTTAGTGGTCTGCACATCAGTGCTCCCTGTTCTGACACATAACAAGTACCTTCCCTCAACCTCAGGCCACCATCCTACTGGTGGCCCCTCTTATCCTAGCTTCCTCTGCCCCTGGGGCAGGTGGCCATCCACTCACCTCTGAGGACCGACCTTCCAAGAACCTAAGCTCTGGCCTCTGAAAATGCAGAGACTTCTGGGAGCCCACTGGGGTGTCTGGGTGTCAGGATGTGACCCAGAGGTGGTGACTGTGCAGCTGGGTGGGTGGCCCTGCTTGGGCACAAGTTTGCATGGCAAGCTCTGGCCAGCCCCTCTCTTCTAGGTTCCTACAACCCCATGACCCTTGGCCTCTTCACCCTTGTCTACTTTTTCTTGGCCTGCTGGACCTATGGACTGACAGTGTCTGCTGGTGTCTTTATCCCGTCCCTGCTCATCGGGGCTGCCTGGGGCCGGCTCTTCGGCATCTCGCTGTCCTACCTCACTGGGGCTGCGGTGAGTGGGGGTCTCCATACACCAAGCATGTGGACCAGAGCCAGGCTGGAAGGTTAAGGGGCGGTCCTGGTGCCCTGGCTCCAGGGCCACTGTGGGTGAGAGTACTGGGTTCCCAGTGCGGGCAGTGGGTGCATCGGAGCCTCTGGTCATTTTACTCAGCCTTAGTTTTCTGGCACCGCTGTTTGATAGGAATGTGCCATTAGTGTAGCTCTCCGTGCTTGTGGTCTGCAGAGATAGTGTTGGGGAATGATGCTCAGTGGTTATCAGTGAGAGGTGACATGGGAGGTTTGACAGGATGCCCTGAGGTGGGCACTCAGCTGTGGGAGGCAATGTTGAGCTACATGTGTGACAGGCCTTGCCCCACCGTGACCACTTTCCTGGCCTCCCTTCTCCTACTGGCCTTCGTGGATAGTTTGGTTTTTATGTTATGTATTTCCCCCTTTTTTTATTTTAGTCATTCAAATAAGATTTTTTAAAAACTAAATGGGGCAGACGAGTCTTTCCCAAGCTGCCCCATGACCCCACTCCCCTCACCAGACTCGGGCAGGCGTTTCTCAGGTCTCAGGTTTCCTTCCAGACGTGGTGTTTTGTGTTTTTTAATCACAATATGATTCACATACTACGAATTCACTCTCTTGAAGGTACAATTCAGTGATTCTTTAGTATGTTGAGTGTATAACCATTGTCATTATGTAGGTTCAGGACATTCCGCTCACACCAAAAAGAATTCTGTCCCTATCAGCACTCACTCCCATGCCCCTCCCCAGCTCTTGGCAGCAACCATCTGCATTCTGTCTCAGTGGACTTGCCTGTTCTGCACGTTTCATAAGTGGAGTTACACACACTTGTGGCTGTCTATATCTGACTTCTTGTGTGCAGTTTTTAGGGTTCATCTAAGTTGTAGCTCTTGTTAGATTTTCACTTCTTTTTGCATTTCTGCACAGGTGATGGTTGCCGCACACGTACTAGCCTCCATCCCTGCATTCACCTGTAGCTCTTCCCTCCTCAGCATGCAAAGAGCGTCCTCCTGTCTCATGCTGCTGAGTTCTCCGGCATATGCAGGCTTCATGGTTCATTGAGGGCATCTCTGAGTGGGCTGCTCCTTGGGTATTTCCAGACTTTTATTACTGAGGAAATGCAGAGCATTTTGCACATGGAACCACAAATTCTCCTATATGTGGAATTACTGGTCCCAGGTGGCCTCTTGGTGCTGTCAGTGCATCTTAGTGGATTTGGGTAGAGGGTTGCCACCCTCAACATCACCTCTGTGTCATTCCTGCAGATCTGGGCAGACCCTGGCAAGTACGCCCTGATGGGAGCAGCTGCTCAGCTGGGTGAGTCTTGTCTGCTGTGTGGGCATCCCAAGGCCAGGAGAGGCAGATGCCTCCTTGAGCTCAAAGGTTGGGTATTCATTTTAGTGTCATTGCTCACTCCCTACAGGTGTAGCTAGGCAGCATCACTGTCCCCACCTAGTGTAGTGTGGGGGAAGGGACCACTGGGAGTGAATGGACAAGGTGTGGGCTCTTCCCAGAGAACATAGGCAGGGGTGAAAGGAGGGGCTGGGCAGAGCAGCCTGCAAAGGCTCCAGACCACCTCCACCTCACCCCAACCTACCTCTCCCTCCCTGGGCAGGTGGGATTGTGAGGATGACGCTGAGCCTGACAGTTATCATGATGGAGGCCACCAGCAACGTGACCTACGGCTTCCCCATCATGCTGGTTCTGATGACTGCCAAGATAGTGGGAGACGTCTTCATCGAGGTGCACCTGGCAGGAGGAGGCCTGCCCATCCCTCACCCTCCCTCTGGGCTCCAGCCCCATAACCTGGTCTTAGAGCCTGAGACTGTGGGGACTAGGGGTCTGTAACAGCAGCAGAGGGTAGAGAGCCCCTGAAAGCCATTCCCCCAACAGTTTCTGCCTCCACAGTCTGCCAGGGACCCCTCCCTCGGTGGCAGGCACAGTGTACTCCTTGGATCTCTCCCTTAGTGGCCGGTTGTTGCACCCAGGGACCCCTCCCCCATGGCAGCACTGTGCATGACTCCTGCCTCCTCCTTAGGGCCTGTACGACATGCACATCCAGCTGCAGAGTGTGCCCTTCCTGCACTGGGAAGCCCCAGTCACCTCGCACTCGCTTACCGCCAGGTATTGCCTTTCTCCCTGTCTTGGTTCAGGCTCAAGGCCTATGGGCCTGGAGCTTCCTCCCCTCTCCCAGGCTAGGGGTGGGCAGCGAGTGGTGCCCACAGTCTGGTAGAGTGGGTGTGGCTGGCCAGCAGCAGGAAGGAGGCAGCATGCCCATGTTTGAGCCTCTGGGAGGCTGTCAGGGAATCAGGGCTGCAGGCATCACCCAAGGGTGGTTCTCCCAGGGTTGCACCTGCTCTCTGCAGCTTCTGGGCTTCCTGTGTCCCTGCCTCTGGGCTTCCTGTGTCCCCGTCTCCAGGCTTCCTGCATCCGGCAGCTTTGTGTCTATTGAGCTTCAGCTTTGATAGAAAGAGAGAATGTTCAGGAATCCACGCCATGGCCTCATGGTCTGTCACGTGTGATTGGTCACAATATGATCAGTCGTCATGTGGCCAGTCACCGTGTGGCCAACAGTGGATGAGGTGTGCGCTCTTCCACAGGGAGGTGATGAGCACACCGGTCACTTGCCTGCGGAGGAGGGAAAAGGTGGGCGTCATTGTGGATATACTTAGCAACACAGCATCCAATCACAATGGATTCCCTGTGGTGGAGTCTACTGATGACATCCAGGTACCAGGGCCTCAGTGGGTGAACATGGGTTGGCCACTGTCCTGCACAAGCCTATGGCCTCGAGCCAGCTCCTGCCTCCCCCCACCTTGATGGGAAGCCGTACTCTTCCCTGTGTACCATTCAAGAAGGGCATATTTGGAGGTATAGTTATAGGAACATAGGGACCTGTGTCTGGGTTCATGGTAGAATTCTGCTAACTACAAAGGGAGCTGAGTCACTCAGCTGTGCGAGCGCTGACCACATAGATATGTTAGTGACGCGCCCACATATCTCATGCTCATACCCCAAACTGCACTGTCAGCTGTGGAGCCGTGGCCCTGATGGAATGTGCAGCCTGCCCAGTACCATGTTTCCAAAGATTTGGGATGAATTTTGTCATGGCTGGCTCTGCATCTCGCCTTGGCACACGCTACAACCCAAGCACCTTGATCCTTGCTCTACATTGTGCGTCCCACTGTGCCTCCTGGGTGTTTGGGGTTTAACGAACTTGTACAAGTTAAATGCCTGTGGCAAGGCCAGCACCCATTGATGGGAAACCTGCCTTCAATCAACGTCTCCAAACAGACGTCCTGGAGCTGCTTCTCAGACACTGCCTGCCCACCCACCTACCCCTCTGAGTTTTCTGCAGGGCCTGTGACTCGGCAGGCAGGGTCACAGGCCTTGGGCTCTGCATGCAGACAAGGCCATCTGTTGTCTCTCCTGCAGTTGGCCCGGCTCCAGGGTCTGATCCTGCGCTCCCAGCTGATTGTCCTCCTGAAGCACAAGGTAGGCCCTTCAGCATCAGGCACCTCCAGGTGGTGGGAGACACTGGGCTAGTTGCTGTGGAGTTCTGATGCACCCTGCCCGGTGCCTGCTACCTGCTGCCCACAGGTGTTCGTTGAGCGGTCCAACAGAGGTCTGGTACAACGGCGGCTGAGGCTAAAGGACTTCCGGGATGCCTACCCGCGCTTTCCCCCAATCCAGTCCATCCATGTGTCCCAGGATGAGCGAGAGTGCACCATGGACCTCTCCGAATTCATGAACCCCTCCCCCTACACAGTGCCCCAGGTACCCGCCAGGGGCTGTGGGGTGGCAGAAGGAGCTTGATGTCCACTTACAGGGTCTCAAGATGACCTTCATTGGCTAGCCAGGAAGGAGCCGGGATGGGGTCAGCAAAAGAGGGAGAGGGACTCATCCTCCTCACACCCAGGATGAGCATTGGGGGGTGGGGGATAGGTGGGGGTGGCCTTGGAGCCAGAATCAGCAATACAACTGAGACAGGGTTAGCTGGCGTGGAGGGGAAAGGTAGCAGCAGGTGTTATGGGAGACAGCGGACTCCAAGCTTGGTGGGTCCTGCCTCTTACTGGATGAGGCTAGTCTGGGCTGCAGGTGAGTTGAGGCCATGCCCACATTGCAGGAAGCGTCTCTCCCGAGGGTATTCAAGCTGTTCCGGGCCCTGGGCCTCAGGCATCTGGTGGTCGTGGACAACCACAATCAGGTGAGTGGTTGAGGAGGGCAGAGAGTCCCTCTGCTTCCCAACCTGCCTGCCGTGGTTACAGGTGCACACTTGTTCTCAGCTCCTGGAGGGGACTTTGAGGCCTAGGACCCAGACTGACCATGTGCCCACCTCCAGGTCCTCCCCAAATTTTGCTGCTCCCTCACACATTTCTACAGAGGTGGAGGCGTATACGGACTCCTGTTACCTGGCTTTCTTCCCACAGGTGGTCGGGCTGGTGACCAGGAAGGACCTGGCCAGGTACCGGCTTGGGAAGGGGGGCCTGGAGGAGCTCTCACTGGCCCAGACGTGAAGCCCTGGCATCTAACCTGAGGTCCCCACCTCACTCCTCGGGCAGCAGCAGATACAGTGTCCTCCAGACCTTGGGGATGGCCCGGCTGGCATGTGAACATGACCATCTCGTGGGCACCTTGTTGACATTCTCCACACTCCCCCTTGCCTTACTTAATTCCTTGGATGTCACTCTTCATCCTGCTATTTTCTTCACCTTCAGGGATCAGACATTTTTACAAGTGCTCTCTTCCTGAGAGCCATGAGAAGGTGCGTGTTCCTGTGCATCTCGGTGTGTGTCTGTGTTCACGTGTGTGAGAAAGCGAGCGAACTGGACCTCAGGGGTCCAAGTGCTACAGGCCCCCAGGGAAGGACTCCTTTGCTGCTTCTCTGTTCCTCGTTACCCTGGGTGCCAGCCCAGAAGGACCACGCCACCTGTGCACTGCCAGCTAGAGATCTGGGTGATGTGAGGCTGCAGGAGAGGCCTTTGGCCTTGTCCCCTTTGGCTCATTCTGTGGCCATGAGATGATGGACCAGTGCAGCAGGGACTTGCCTGGGCAAAGGCCCAGCTGGACACATGGAGGCGAGAGTTTGGAGCAGCAGGACAGCCCTGGAAAGCGGACTCTGGTTATTCTCTCAGACTCACCACATGCGTACGCCCTGTGGGCCGTACCCCCACTCAGGTTGCAACGGGCTCTGTGCTGGAGTCTTAGCCAAAGGAGAGCTGAGAACCACCTGTGAGGCTGAACCCCCAAGCCCTCCAGAGCTGGAGTCCAGGCAAACAGCTGTTGCCACCATGTGGACACCAGCTGGGAAGGCGGGTCTTAGATCAGGGAGGGACGGGCCACTGGCCTCTGAGGATTCCTGGCCCATGGCGATGTTCTGGGGAATATCTGGTTCCAGCCCTGGTGGTGGGTGGGCTGTGGGGATGGGTTGGTGAGCCCAGGGCAAGGACACTGTGTCCCTCCCAGGCTAGGCAAAGCTGGTCCTACAGGACCTCTTTTAAAGGTGATTTCTGAGTCCCCAGTCCCTTTCTGTGTTGAGGCGATGCAGTTGCTTTTGTAGTAAGCTAGTGGGCACTGCGCCTTGATTAGAGCCCCTTTCAAGGGGGATGGGGCCATCAACCGCCAGTCCTGTCCTGGTGGGGAGCCCTCCGTGGGGTGAGCAGAGGTCTGAATGTGGGGTTCTGAATGGGAGAAATAAAGGAATTGTACCCAGACAGCCAGCACCAGCTTCTTGTTCCTGCTCAGCACGGACCAGTCTGGGATTCCGGGGCCACTGGGGCTGGGGCATCTGGGCTGGGGCCCTCTTCAATGTGTGGTATAGGTGGGCAGCACCCCAGTGTGGATACCCCTAGGAGGACGGCACAGAAACCTGCAGATGGCATACAGCTATGGCTGTCAACACATACCACAGGAAGGGGCCTTGTGGGCACCAACCACTGCCCCCTCATTGGATACCCAAGCAGCATTGCTCCTGGGGCAGCCATAGAGCTCGGCAGGAAAGACTTCTCCCCAGGGGCCCCTCCGTCTGTACGCAGCTCCGCATGTTGGTCTATCTCCCTGACCTGCTCAGATGGCATGTGGTGTCGCTACCCCGGGACAAGGGTTTGACTGAAGCGTTCATCTTGTCACAGGGAAGCCCCCAGCCAGCCCTTGGTGGGGGGGTCTGGGTGACACATGGGGAGGACACAGGACTGGAGTGTCCCCACTGGCTCGAAATGAGACATAAAACATAATGCACTGGCCTTCAAAGACTCAGTGTGGAGAAAGCAGGTACAGCATCTCACTCACTTCTTTGTATTGAGTCCATGTTGAAATGATATTTTAGATATACTGGGTTAAATAAAATAGACTATTGAAATTCATTTCATATGTCTCTACTTACTGTGGCTGCTAGGAAAGTTGATGTCACTGGTGCAGCCCACACCAGTGGCGGCGCCCTCTTTCAGATGGTCCTTCAAGGCCTCTGTTCTCTCAGGTGTGGGACTACCTGTTTTCAGCCCATCTGGATATCCCAGATGGCCAGTAGTTGCTCCTGCGTATCTCTGCCACCCGAGCCAGAGGCCTCCTGACCCCAACCTCTGGCTGGTTGAACAGCGCCCACTCAATCCTTCCAGAAATGGGCAGTTGGGGAGGCCTTGCAGGAATGGGGGAGCTGAGGGCTCAGGTTCCACCGGCAGTTGGGTCATGAAGTCACAAGGTTCCAGAAGAGCCCAGCTGTCTTGCCCACCTTGGTGTTGTCTTGGAAGGAGGTGAGATGTGAGGAAAGGAGCTCATGTGCTCCCCCAAGGCCCTAGAGCCTTCTAGCTCTGACTTCCCTGCCTCCCTCCAGCCATCCTTCACCTCCATCCACCCTGGTGTCCAGCTCTGGGCAGTCACTGGTTTCTAGGCCCAGGGCCTCTTGGCAGTGGCCAAAGACAAAGACTGCTGGTGAAGCCCAGGTGAGCTAGGTGCTGACTGGGGCCAGAGCTGGGAGGACAGTGCAGGGAGGGGCCTGCATGGGGCGTGGACCCCAGGAGACAGCTCTGCTTCCTGATTCCCAGGTCACTTCACAGCCTGAGGGCTCCTTTTGGAGTTGGCCAGGCAGGGCTTTGTCTAGTTTCTGCTGCCCAGTGCTATGTGTTCTCAGGCTGAGGCTGGACCTCTCTGAACCTGACATTCCTGCTGAGAAGCAATGAGGGCTGAGCCTTCCCTGGGCCAGTCTGTGTGATTCAGCAGAATGAGTTGCAGTAAGCTTAATGGGCACAGCCAGTGACAGTTGCACTGATTTGGGTACTGTTATCTAAGCTCCATCCGAGAGCCAGCACCCCTTGTTAGCCCAGAACAAGTGGTGAGCTCAAAGGTGCCTTCTTGCAGAGCTGGCTAATAGTGACCCCTCATCAGGGGCCTCGCCCCCATCCCAGCTGAGTACCATCACCCTGGAGGACCTGGGGTTCTTACTAGAAGAAGGGCCGGCCAGCCCCGAACCCCTGAGTCTGGATGAGATCTCAGAGAGGTATGAGTCCAGCCACCTGGCGTCTACCGCCTCTGTTCTGGAGCAGGACACCCCCAAGCACTGGAAGCAACTGGAGCAATGGTGAGCCCCATGAAAAGCAGGGCAGGAGAGCCACATGTCAGGCCCATGGCATGCATGCTGACTCAGCCTACTCCTCACCCCGGCCAGGTTGGTCAACATGCAGACCCAGGTGGTGTCCCTGCAAGAACACAAGGACCGCTGTGAGTGCACCACACTGAGGCTGCTGCAGGAACTGTGCCAGGTGCAGGCCAGTGTGCAGCTGCAAGACTCAGAGCTGAAGCAGCTGCGACAGGAGATGCAACAGGCAGCTTGGGCCCCTGAGAAGGAGATCCTGGAGGTGAGCCACCATCGGTTGGGAGGCAGATTGTCCCCACCCACAGGCCAGGCCTCCCCATTCCTGGGTGTCAGGGCTGATAATGTTTCCTGGACTCTGAGCCCAGCTCAGCCCCTGCTGCCCAGGCTGGGAGCCCAGAGAATCTCCATAGGCTATGTCTGTGCCGGTTGGGCTGTGAGGGCCCCAGGCCTGCACTTAGCCCATACCCTCCTCCTTGCAGTTCCCCAGTCCCCAGAACCAGAACCAGATGCAGGCCCTGGACAAGAGGTATCCTCACACTTGTGGCACAAGGCTGAGTGGGAGGGAAGGGGGCTTTGGGAGAGCAGTGACTGGCGCTGGACCTACTGGGACATCAACCACAGGATTTTGTTTTCCCAATGAGTTGTCCTGCTCAGGTAAGCAGTACGTACCCATGGTCCAACTCAAAAGGTCTGGGTTTACATGAGCAGAAGCCTGGGAAAGGGGCAGGAGGCTTGCTGCTGGGGCCCCTTGGCTGGACTCATAACCCCTGAAGTCTGCCCAGATTGCTCCGGGCTTCTCCTGGCCACCAGGAGGGTGACCTGGGCAGGCCCCTGGCAGAAGTGGCTCTTGTGTGCCAGGCTGGTGGAGGTCCGAGAGTCCCTGACCCAGATCAGGAGGAAGCAGGCGCTCCAGGACTCTGAACGGAAGGGCACCGAGCAGGAAGCCAACCTCAGGTGGGCTCTTCCTGCCTCCTTCCCAGGGGCTGGCTCTGGGCCTTCTGTGTATGATCGTGTGGGCGTCACCAAGGCAGGGCAGGTATCCTCCTGCCCTCAGTGCCAAGCTGCTGGTTGATGGGTGAGCCTCAGACCCCTGTGGACCCTCTGTGGGAAAAAGAGACTTGAACATAGAGGTCCCCACCTTTCCCATAGGTCAGGCTCACTGGGGCCCAGCTCTTATCCTCCCAGGTAGAGACAGGGAAGCCAACATCTTGCCTCCTCTGTTTACCCAGGAAGGCTGTGTACCTTCTTCTCCACAGACCTGTAGCTCAGCCTAGAACCCCCAGATGCCAGCCTTGGCCTGAGAAGGACTCTCAAAGTCCAGAGATCCCACTAGCCTCCCTGTGGCTCCCAAGCCTGACCCTCCATGGGCTGAGCTGTTGTGACCTTTGGCCGGTGCCCACAGGTTAACCAAGCTGGCTGGGAAGCTGGAGCAGGAGGAGCAGGACCGGCAGGTGGCCTGCAGTGCCCTGCAGAAGAGCCAAGAGGAGGCCAGCCAGAGGGTGGACTATGAGGTGGCCAGGATGCAGGTACTTAGGCAGGGCCCTTGCATCTGGGCTGCCAGCTGAGCTGCTGAAAGAGGGTCCATACAGAAGAGACCCCAGCACTGCCAGTCCAGCCCAGCCCATGTCCTTCCTGTTGTGGTTCTTCCCTTGCTCCAGCTTTTGTCTTAGTTCTGTCCATGTAATCAGACCTGGGGGCAACCCCCGAATCTTGGGCCATCTAATATAGTGGCCACGAGCCACAGGTGGCTCTATATATTGAAATTAGCTATCGTGTTAGACAATTGAAAACTCAGTTCCTCCGTCACATCAACCGCTTTTCAAATCCTAAATGGCCATGTGTGGGGTGGCACCAAGACAGAGCACCTTCTTAATCACAGAAAGTTCTGTTGTTAGCACTCTCTCAGGGGCTGCTCCTCCTCTTCCCCCTCCCGTGTAACCAGCATCCAGATCAAGAAATAGAATACCGTAGCCTAAAGCTTCTTCCTTTGCCATTTTCGACCTTGGTGCTTCTCTCCATGTGAAGTGGAAGTTACCCTCCTGAAGACATGTGTCCCAGTGGTCCTACTCCTAGGCTGGTGTGGTTTCCCCTCCTGCATGTGGCCTTAGAAGGTGGGGCAGGGGACCAGGCAGCCTCTTCAGCTCTGCAAATAGAGACCAGGGACTGAGCTGCACACAAGGGAGGCCCCAGCTGCTGCCCACATAGCTCAGCTGCCCAGCTTTGGTGGCGTTCTCTCTTGCTGCCCTTTGGGAAGTTAGTTTCTCGGTTCCCTTGAGAGGCTGCTTGGTGCCCACCAGCCAGGAGCTCCAGAGGCATTGGGCCCAGGGATTCTCGAGGTGCCAGGCACTTCATGGGGCACCTGCCTCTTCCCAAGGTACACTCTAGGGTCAGGATCAGCAAGTTGCAGCCCATTGCCTGTTTTTTTTTAAATAAAGTTTTATTGGCACACAGCCACTCCTACTTGTTTACTATTGTCCATGGCTGCTTTTATGCTAGAACCACAGAGCTGAGGAGCTGTGGCATAGGCTCTATGATCCATAAACCTGAAATATCTACTCTCTGGCTCTTTACAGAAAGTTTGCCCAGCCCTGTTCCAGATCACCATGCATGGGGCGGGGAGGCTGCCGGGGCTGGGGCACACCTGCCTTGTGGGCTATAGGAGCTCTCCCAGAGGGCTCTTTGGCCTCAGAGAAGGTGCCTCCAGCCAGAGCCCTGCATGCCCCATGGGTGTGTGAGGCTGGGAGAGAGAGCTGAGCTGGGCCTTAACTCCCCTGTCTCCTATACCCTGAGACCCTTGATATAGCAGGAAGGGAGAGAGAGCAGGGAAAGGGCCCCATTCAGGCCTGGAGGTCAAGGGTAAACGGTGTGTCTGCATGACTGCATGTGTGTGCACACGTGCATGTGTGCATTGTGTTTATATGTGCACACGTAAGCATGCATGTGCACATGGTTGTACACTGCATGTGTGCATGAGTGTGCTATGTTTATGTGTGCCCTCATGTACATGAGTGCGCATGTGTGTGTGTTTGCACATGTGTGCATGAATGAGTGCACAAGTATGTGCTCATGCATACACTCAGCCTCCCTTCCTGAGACTCCAAACTTGGGGTGTGATTTGGTGGCTGCCATGCCTCCTTCCCTGGGTAGTATCTGGTGGTCACTACTGTGGGCACCAAGTATATTCCGAACCTACGTGAGCTTGGTTTGCAGACCCTTCACAATCATTGTGCCTGACCCTCTGGGGACACATGTGGCCCTTGCCTGCCCTGCCTTCCTCCTGAGAATGTGGTGGGCCCAACTCTGCTAGGCTCCCAGATAGCTAGGGACATAGAACCCAGAGTCCCCTCTGATGAAGATGTTTGGGCAAGAAAAGGAGTCCCTGATGGCACTGTGGGCGGGGGGCAGCTATGGGAGGATGCCCAGCACAGGTGGCAGCATGATGACCATGTGGCCCCCACCCTTCACAGGCTCAGGTGACCAAGCTTGGCGAGGAGATGAGCCTCCGCTTCCTCAAGAGGGAGGCCAAGCTGTGCGGCTTCCTGCAGAAGAGCTTCCTGGCCCTAGAGAAGGTGGGAGCCTACTGGCCAATGGGGCTCTACCGTGACCCCCGCTCACCTGGCTCGCCGTGACCAGTGGGGTCTTTTGCAGAGAATGAAGTCCTCAGAGAGCACGCGGCTAAAGGCAGAGAGCAGCCTGCGAGAGGAGCTGGAGAATAGGTGGCAGAAGCTCCAGGAGCTGGCAGAGGAGCGAGTGCGGGCCCTGCGGGGGCAGTGCAAGGTGACCAGTGCAGGTGGGGCATGGACTGGGCACCTGAGGGAGGAGACATGGGTCTCAGGGCCACCTCTGTACCACAGCAGGAAGAGTCCCACCTCCTAGAGCAGTGCTGGGGCCTGGACAGGGCTGTGGTCCAGCTGACCAAGTTTGTGCGCCAGAACCAGGTGTCGCTGAACCGTGTCCTACTGGCTGAGCAGAAGGCCCGGTAGGTATCTGAATGAGGCCACGGCCAGGGAATGGGAGTTGTCAGGCCAGGTGGATGAGAATGGCCCCTCTTCCCAGACCCTGAGCCCAGTGCTTAACCCAGTGGGGCCCCCAGGACAGAGTAGCTGCCCGCTTCTAGCCTGCCCCTCATGAGAGAACTCTGTATGGCAATGATAGACACAGCTCCATCTTGGTGGCTCCTGTGATGACACTCCCTCTACTGCTCCCTGGGGTCTCTTGGAAGGTTCTGGAGCCAGTAGCCAGGTTCCCCTCCCTGGCCCAGCTCTGAGGGCTGAGAGATAGTCCCTCTCAGTGGCCCCAATCCCCAGGGATGCCAAGGGCCACTTGGAGGAGAGCCAGGCTGGGGAGCTGACCGCCTACCTGCAGGAGAACCTGGAGGCTGTGCAGCTGGCTGGCGAGATGGCCCGGCAGGAGATGCACAACGCACTGGAGCTGGTGAGGGCAACAGAGGCCTAGTCAGGTCTCTTGCGGGCGGGGGGAGGGGGGTCCCACCTACATAGGCACCCACGCTCAGCCCAGCCTCCCACAGCTCCGAGAGAAGAGCCAGGCCCTGGAGGTGTCCGTGGCTGAGCTGGTCAGACAGGTGAAGGATCTGAGTGACCACTTGTTGGCCCTGAGCTGGAGGCTGGACCTACAGGAACAGACGCTGATCCAGAGGCTGCATGAGGTAAGGCTGCAGTGCTACCTGGGGGAATCGCAGCCTAGACAGGTGGGGTCCTGGTACTATTCTGGCTCTCTGAGGGTAGAGGCCTGACACATGGATCTCAAGCCCACCCAATGACTGTCTACAAGGCCTATGGGGCCCTGAGCTGCAGAGACCTTCTGTTCAGGGCAGAGTGGCCCAGGGTCAGCTACTGAGATGTTCAGAGGCCCCAGAGACCCAACCACACAGGGGGCTCCAAGGCGGCTTATTTTTTCTCTTTTTTTGTAACAGCATATTGAGGCTTAATTCACACACCATATAATTCATCCCTTTAACGTATATAATTCAGTGGTTTTCATATATTCAGAGTTGTACAACCACAACTACAATCACTTTTAGAAGGTTTCATCATCCCAAAAGGAGATCTTGTCCCAATTAGCAGTCATTCCTCATCCCCCTCCCCCAGCCCTTGGCACCTACTATCTGCTGTCTATCTCTGGATCTGCCTGTTCTGGACATTTCATAGAAATGGGGTCACATACTATGCGACCTTCTGTGTCTGGCTTCTCTCACTGAGTATGACGTTTTTTGAGGTCCATCTGTGTTGTAACATGTGTCAGTGCTCCATCCCTTTTCGTGGCTGAGTACTGTTCCACTATGTGAAGGACTACAGTTTGTTTATTCATTCGTCAGCCGATGGACACTGGGCTGCTGCCCTTTTTGGCAATGTGGATGGCACTGCTGTGAACATGTTTAGCCTTTGGCTTTGGGGCCAGGTTCTCTGGGCCTGCCCTGTATTCCCTCTCTTGCAGGTGCGGGCAGGCCATCTGTTTTCTGTCCCTGTCCCTGCTAACTCCTGGTGGACAGCTGGGGTTGGTGGGGGGAGAGGGCTAAGCCAGGCCTGCTTCTTAGAGATGTGTCTCTGCTCAGCCTAGTGGCCCTGCCCAGGAGGACCTGGGTCCCTGGAGTGTATGTATGTGGCTGTCCCGGGCTGTGTGTGGCCTGTGTGCACATGCTGTGAATCAGGTGTGCCCAGTCTGTCTGTCTGTCTGTCCACCGTCGCTGTCTGGGCTCTGGCCTCACTGGGTATCCTTTTCCCAGGCAAAGAGTGAGTGGGAAGGTGCGGAGCGGAGATCGCTGGAGGGCCTGGCACAGTGTCGAAAGGAGGCTCAGGCGCACCTGCGGGAGGTGCAGGAGACAGTGGACAGCCTGCCTCGGCAGGTGGGTGAGAGGCCAAGAGCGCACCTTTCCTCCCTGCTGCCCTTAGCTACCGACCCGCCCCCAACCCTGGTTCCGTTTCAGATAGAAGCTGTCTCTGACAGATGCATCTTGCATAAAAGTGACTCAGACCTCAAGATTTCTGCTGAGGGCAAAGCCAGGTGAGGCCTGCCTCCCAGCCTCAGCCAGGCAGGACTGTGAGCCCTGGGGAGGGGAGCGGGCTCCAGTGAGCTGACCATCAGGGGCTGAGCTGGTCCCCACCCTGAGAAGGTACAGCTATCTCAGAACCACCTTGCTGTACCAACAAAGCTTCTCAAGGGCACTCTTCTATGAGCTCCTGGTACCTATGGCAGCCTCAGCCCTTCCTCAGCCCTGTCTTGGCCCCTGTTGGGGGCAGCCTGAACAGATCTCCAAGGCTGTCCCTCTGTCATCTGCTGGGAACCCCCACTGGAGGGGTGGTAAAGTGGAGTGCCCCTTGCTCTACCCAGGGCCTTCTCCTTCTACCTCCCCTGCCCCCCACCCCCAGGCACTTCCCCCAGAGCCTGGCAGCCTCAGCCTCCTGTGCCCACAGAGAGTTCGAGGTTGGGGCCATGCGGCAGGAGCTGGCTGCGCTGCTGTCATCTGTGCATCTGCTCAGGGAGGGCAACCCTGGGCGGAAGATTGCCGAAATCCAGGGCAAGCTGGCCACGGTACCCCCCTCGCACCCTTGTGTCTGTCATGCTCAATAGAAGGGGAGGCCATCTGGTTCAGACAGCGGGCAGCCCCTGCAGAGGGGTCCCCGGGAAGGTTCACAGAACCAGCCGTCCTGCTGGCGGGGGGCTCCCCATATCTCAGCCTTTGAAAGGAAGTTCCAAGTGGGGGCACTGTTGGAGCCCCAAATGCTGGAGGCATCAGCAATCATGGTGAGAAGAGCGATCCTAAGCACTGGCCAAATCCTACCTGATCACTGGGTTGAGTGATGCCCCCAGGTCCCATTGAGGGGAGAGGACCCTAGTGTCAGAGGCCAGTTCCTGCCCCGGGGTATTGGGGTAGGAGCTGCTTCTATGTCCATGAACTAGGGCGGGGGGCATGTTTAGTTTCAGAACCAAATAATGAAACTGGAAAACAACGTCCAGGACAACAAGACCATCCAAAACCTCAAGTTTAATTCGGAAACCAAGCTGGTGAGAGGTGGCCTTGGACCGGTGGGACAGGCCCTTACACCAAAGGCTCTAGGGGCTCCCAGACCCAGAGGATGGGTCACTTTCTCTGTACAGAGCCTGACTCCCAGCCCCCCTTGCCTCTTCCAGCCTCCCTACCCCTCTAGCTTTCGGTCTCCTCAGCTGTCCATCTGTCGGTCTGTGTGTCTGTCCTAGGCAGCGTTTCCAGGCAGATAAGGCCCTGGTTTGCCCAGAGGGAGATAATCCCGTCTGCTGTTCCAACCCCTCAGTCCTATTCCTACATTCCCACATCAGTCCCTCCCCCACATACGCCGGCCTCTGTCCTAGCGCATGGAGGAGATGGCCACCCTGAGGGAGAGCCTGATGCGCCTGTGGAGTGAAGAGGGCCCATGGGCCCTGACGCTAGGCAGCAGAAAGGTCCTCATGTCCCTGGTGAGACAGCAGTTCTTCATCAAGGATGTGGCCCCTGACGAGGTGGTCCCTGTGAACCGCTGGGGCGTATATCAGGCCTTGAAGTGAGCAGTGGGGAGCCTTCTGGAGACCCCTCCAGGTCTGGGTTCAGGGCTGGGACAGGTCCTGAGGTCAGTGGGCCATGAGCTGTGTCTCCGGACAGGTGGCTTCAGTGGAAGGCGATCCTCATGAATCTGATGGTCCAGCAGAAGCCAAGAGCAGTCTTGGAGAGGTCCCTCGGCCAGGAGCCTGCCCACCAGCTCATATCCTTGCCCCTTTCCCAGAAATAAATGTGCCAGTTTCTGTACCCATCAGAACCTGGAGTTCCTTCCAGGGAGTTGGGAGGCCTGGGCAGTGGGAGTGACCAAGAGGACCCGGCCCTAGACTCCCAGAATCCTCTTCTCTTGTCCAAGCCCAGAAGAGCACCAGGCCCAACCTTTTTCCTGGGGCTTCCTGCCAACAGGCATAATGGCTTGGGACCCCCACCCACACACTCCTGGCTGGGGCCCCCCCAAGAGCCAGGCCAGGCTAGTCTCAGGATCCATGGCTGCCAACCTTGCCCTTCACACCTGCGGGGTGCCCTGCCAGAGAAACAGCTCTTCCTGCCCTAATCGAGGAAGCAAACAGTGTATTTGCTCATACACTCAGCAGCAACCCCTCCTCCTGCTTCTCCAAGAAAACACTTGGCTCATCTGGGTGGCTGGCCAGCCCACCTGCTTGGGGGCCTTGAGGAGGGGCCACCTGGGACCAGCTGGTGGGCGGGCAATGGGAGGGCTGCCCTTGGGAAACTTAGAGGTTGGCCTGGGTGGGCACAGTCTCTGAGGGGCAGCAGCACCTGCCCTGTCCTCCCCATCTCAGGCCTGGAAAGTTCCCATTTGAGCTGGTTTGTCCTCCTGGTGGCCACCTACATTGGAGGGCCCTCAGGCTCTTCCCAGGACAAGCTATAAGGATAGTCCAGAGCACTGCTGCCCCCGCTCACCCCCACTGACCCTTGCTTGCCCTGTCACTAGGCCTCGGCTAGCTGCCCCCCCTCCAAGGTCTGGGCGCCCCCACCTGGCAGCTCAGGGCCAGCCTCTGCTGACCAACTGGCCAGCAGGTCACTGAAGTCCGGTGTGCCAGGGTGCAGCAGGCCCAGGGGGCTGGGTGCTGGCTCCTTCCAGAAAGAGGGGGGCAGTTTTCTCTGGGTCATGGGGGTGATGTGGCCATACTTCTGCTCCAGCCTTACCCGGCGGCCAGCTGACGATCTGGGCCCTGGAAACTGTCGCAGCCCATAGTCGAACAGTTCAGCCAAGGGCCCTAGTGGCTGTGCACTGTCCCCTCCAAGGCCTGTCCCACACACCTGCCTCTCGGGACCCCTGGGCAAGTGGACCCTGGGCTTGGAAGCTTCGTTGTCATCTGGGGACCCACCTTGGGCCAGACGCATCAGATCTGCGCAGTAGAGCTCCCTGGCTGAGCTGCTGGCCAGGCGGCTATCGCTGTAGATGTCGCAAGCATCTGGGTCCTGCCCCTTCTCCTTGCGACCAAAATACTTCTGGATGTCGCCGCTGATGAGCTCGGAGAACCGCAGCAGCTGCAGTGGCATCTCGGGGCTGCTCGGACCTAGAGGGGCCTCTTCTGGGCCAGCCATGGCCCAATCTGAGCTCTGGGGAGCTGGACTATGGCCCCCTGACTCCTCACCCTCCAGTTCCTCCTCCTCATCCTCTTCTTCCTCTCCCTCCTCCTCTTCCTCAGAAGTGTCTGGGGGCTCCTGGTCTGAAGGCAGGAAGGGCCCAAAGGATGGTAGGGGCAGCCGGAAGTCACAGAGAGGCCGAATCACACCTGTGGCCATCTCCTCCACGTCAGAGCTTCTGGGGCCTCTGGGACAGCAGACACCCACTGGAGAGGGAGGTGGAGAGGAGACAGGTTATCAGTCAGGGCCCAAAGCCCTCCTGGCAGAACTGGCCACTGCAGGCTTATATGGCCACTTGTCCTTAGAGAGAGCGCCAACCTCAGAAGTAGGTGAGATTTGGAGAGAGACTGAGGGCTGTAAGGCACCATGGCAGCGGGCATGGCAGGAGTCGGGTGGGGGAGAGCCTGCAGAGTACAGACTGAGGGGTTTAGAACAGCCAGTGGCCTGTGGAATGGCCACCGGCCCTACAAGCAGTGTGTCCTGTCTTGTAGGGAGAACAGTCAGCAGGGAGGGAGGGTGCATGGTGGAGTGGTGGCTCTGGGATAATCCACTGGGGGAGAGAAGTCACAGGAGAAAGAAGCAGGGGAGGTGGGAAGCCAAGCCACCCAGGGGCTGGGACATGAGTGGGGTGGGGGCCCTGAAGAGCAGAGCTCTTGTCCCAGTGTGGGGGTTGCTATGGCTCCTAATAAACAGGCTCACTGGTTGGGGAGCCTTTGGCCCCCTCACAGGAGTCTCGGGTTGGGAGCTTCCCACCATCCCTGAGACGCCCATGCTGAGCCCAGGAGCTGGGTCTGGCTGCCTCGAGACCTAGAACTTTTGTAGCTTTGGAGGACTTCAGAGCCAGGTATTCTCTCATCCTGTCTAATTCTAATAAGTGCAGCCACCGTCCCAGGCTTTTTGTTGTTGTTGTTGTTGTTACCTGTCAGGAGAGTGAGGGGTGAATGAGAGAGGCCTGTGGGGATGGGACTCAGGAGGGCAAGGAGGGGATTTGGGGAGGACTCTGTCAGTGGTTCAGCTGGTTCTCCCCTTGGCCCACAGCCAAGTGAGGGCTGATTCTGAATGCCGGAGTGTCCCCCACCCCGGACACATCCCGCATGCCCCTTCGCAGCTGGGATGCAGGTGGGTGAGCCTAGGGAAGAGGGAGAAAGGAAGGGAAGGTGGTGTGGACGGAGGGAGAGGGAGCTCCTAGCTTGTCAGAAAACACCCCCTAGGGGGCCTGGCAAGTCCACAGGCATCACTCAGAGTCAGGCAGAGCTGGGGAGTGCACAGGCCTCCCCTCCTCCCTGCAGCCCCCTACTATGCTGGACTCCCAATCTCGTTCACAATGCTGGGGCCCTTCTTCCATGCAGGGGTGTCTAGTGGCCCCAGTGGTGGGTTGTAGGGGTGGTCGCTCATGATGAGGAGCCAAGACTTTCCTGTCGCTGGTCTCAATAGCCCGGCCCTACCCAGCCCTGCTGGTGACCCCTCCCAGTGGGTCCCCAAAGACTGCCTGGGCAGAAGGGCCCACAGCCTTCCCAGGACGGGAGGAGGCTAGACCCCATCGCCAGCACCCTCCCTGACCGCCACCCCACCCGGCTCCTACCTGTGAGGTCTCCAGCTCTGCTGGGCAGGCCCACCTCCACCTGGGCTCAAGCATTTATAGCCAGGCTCCGCAGCCGGCTGGACTGGCAAATATTTGGTGACTGCATTGTCATCACAGACTGGGCAAATAGAGTCCGTTTGCTTTAGCGCCGGGCAACCAGAGCCTGGCGGGGGGAGCCTCAGCCTGCCTGGGGACCGTAGAGTGTTTGCAGAGCGCCCAGCTGGCTCACACTCGGCAGAGGACCCTTATCTCTGCTGCTGATTGGGGCCCAACCAAGCCTTGTCAAATAGGTGGAAAATTAAATTTCATGCTATTTTGACTTCTGGAGTAGCCTTCTCTAGAGGACATCCTGCTTGTGCAGTGTCTGAGTGAACGGGACTCTGGGCCAGCAGCAGCATCTGAGAAGGCCAAGGGAGGGAGGCCAGGGATCTCCAGCCAGGGCCCAGGTGTGGGGCTCATGCTAGTGGGGACCTCTGAGCCTTTGCCCATTCCAGAGCTACAATTGAACTCCAGTTCCCCACCCCCCGCCCCCAGGGCTTTGTCCCCAGGGTCCAGACTGAGATAGCACCTTCTCTGGTTCCCTTTTTGGCTTCCACGCCTTCCTTTGGGGGGCTTGGTAGCCCCCCCAGCCTTGTGGAAATTGCCTGGGGTGGCGGTGGGTTTCCTCACTGTGCTTCTTCGATGGGTTACAACTACAGGCAGGACCCCAGAGGGTCTGCCTCTGCCAACCCCCTCCCTCCCCGGCCCCCCTCCTGCGTGGCCCAGTCCCGTGATTTTGCACGAGTATCCTGGGGCTGCCGTAACCAATCGCCACAAATGGCAGCTGAGGACAACAGAGAGGGATTCTCTCACAGTCTGGAGGCCAGAAGTCCAAAATCCAGGGTCATCAGGGCTGGTTCCTTCCGGAGGCTTTAGGGGGAATCAGTCCCATGCCTCTCTCCTGAAGTCTGGGGTCATCAGCTGGCAACACTTGGCATTCCTTAGCTTATAGCTGCATCCCTCCAACCTTTGCCCCGTGGTCACTCAGCCGTTCCCCTGAGTGCCTGTATCCACGTCTCCCTCATCTTACAAGGACACAGTCAATTGATCAGGGCTCACCCCGCTCTAGCCTGACTTTTGATCCTTAACTTGATCACATCTGCAAAACTCTGATCTCCACATAAAGTCACACTCTGATGTTCAGGTGCACTTGAGTTTAGGGAACACTATTCAGTCCAGTAAGGGCCCTCCATTTATGGCCCCCACTTCATTGTGGCAACTGCTTGGTGCTTTGCTCCCCTGGAACAGCCCATGTGGTGCCAGCTGGGAGACTCGCGAGTCCCATCCCCTGTGGCTCCCAAAGATGCCCGTGGTCCAAGTTCTGAGGACAGGACAGCAGCCCCCTCTCAGTGTGGTGTGTGCCTGGCCCTTCGGCCCCATCGTCATTCATGGTCCTCGATCTCCCCTCTGCGGGGACTACTCTTCCACCGGTAACAGATGCTATTTCACCCCTTCCTGGGTCCTTGCTCTTCAGCTCCAGGCTTCACCCCCTTCAGGTTGGGGATGACTCCTCACCCACCCAGTGACACCTAGGCCTTTCCTGCAAGTGCGGGCTGCAGTGCTGATTGCTGCTAGTCATTTCTCTGGCATCTGGAGGGCCCCACGCAGGCGCTCAGTGCTTGGCCTGTAGCCAGGAACCCTGGCTTTGGAAGAGTGAAAAGAAAATGAAAAGTTCCATTCCCAAGAACAGGACCCACTCTGAGCCAGGCTGGTGACCTGCCGTGAGTGGGTCTCAGAGGCTACCAATGTTGTTTGCTTGGGGTAGGACTGGGGAGAGGGCAGTGGGGTAGAGCCCCTGCAGGCCTGAGGGGAAGGCTGCAGGGAGAGGGGATGAATGTGTCATAGGCCAGGCCTCCATAAGGCCTATGGATACAATTGGTCAATACGGCCCTTTCAGCTTACCTTGGGGTGAGGCCATGCCCCACGTGAGGGGCATCTGGCTGGGATCAGTCCTATGAGTCCATCTATTTTGGACCTTGGTCTCCCAGAGACTGACCTCAGGCATGGCCACAGTTCTGCTCTGAAACTCTGGGGTCCAATGACACTGTTGTTCAGGTCCTGGCTGTGGGGTGGTCCTGCCCCAGCCACAGCTGGCTCCTTGACCCAGCGTAGCCCAGCTGTCAGCTACGACAGCTGGGTCCCAGGTGGCTTTAGGGCTGCTCAGGCCCCTAGGCTCCCTCCCTGCCCAGGTACTGCTCCTGCCCTCTGCTGGCTCAGGGAGCTCCTCAGACATGACCAGTCCCTAGACCCCAGGGTTCCCTCAGCAGCTGCCCAGACTGTGGCCACAGCGCCCCCTGCTGCTGGTCAAGAAAGGCCAGGGGCAAGGATCTGCATGTTTAGGGACTCCACCTCGCTCAGCCCAGCAGCTGAGGGGCCAGACGGGAGTACAGTCTGGATGGAGGCCCCAAGAGGGCATTTAGGCTTGGTTTCTGGCCCTCCTTTGTGCCAGGTGTTGGCTGGGGACTGGGTGTAGAGGCACTGAGAAAGGCAGCCCTGCCCTCGAGAAGGTCTTGGCCCCTGTGACCGGAGAAGGTCGTTCGTGGAGTACTGATGGGAGCAGGAGCTCACCCAGCTGTGGGAAGTGAAGGTGTTCCTGCAGAGAGGACAGCCTGGAAAAGACCCAGACCTCCAGGAGCTGGGACCTTTGTGGTGGACTGAATGATGGCCCAATGCATCCATGCCCTAATCCCTGGGAAATTTAGATATGTCGCCTCACATGACAAAAGGACTCTGCAGAAGTGATGGAGGTAAGGACCCTGAATGGGAGATAATCCTAGATTATCTTAAGGGCCCAATGTCATCACAGGGATCCCTGTAAGAGGGAGGCAAAAGGGTCAGAGAGGAGATGTGACAACAGAAGCAGGGTTACTGCTGGCTTTGAAAGCAGAAAGGGCCATGAGCTAAGGCAGGGGTCCCCAGCCCCCAGGCCATGGATCAGTACAGGTCCGTAGACTGTTAGGAACCAGGCTGCACAGCAGGAGGCGAGCAGCCAGTGAGCGAAGCTTCATCTATATTCGCAGCCACTCCCCAGCACTAGCATCACCGCCTTAGCTCTACCTCAGATCATCAGGCGTTAGACTCTCATAGGAGCACTGGTCCCTGGTGCCAGAAAGGTTGGGGACCACTGAACTAAAGAATGAAACAGCTTATAAAATCTAGAAAGTGCAAGGAAGTGATTCTCTCCTGGAGCCTCCAGAGCACATTCCAGCAGAAACTTTGATTTCCAGCCAGGGAAACCCATTTTGGATTGAACTGTAATAAATCGGTGTTGTTTTAAACCACTCAATTTTGTTCATTTGTTTTAGCAGTAAAAGGAAACACAGCTGGAAGCATTGGCTGGACAGTGGGATTGGGTGGCCTGCAGGACCTCATAGCTTGGCTGTGGAATTTGGACCTTCCTCCACGCCTCAGGGAGCCAAGACACTCAACTCTTCCCTCTGTCACTGGAACCAAATCTGAGGATGGAGCTTTCATAGGGAGGAGGGCCCATGACGGTTATCGCTCCCAAGGCCCACTCCCTCCTGAGGGCTCTTGTTTTCACCCCCTACCCCACAGGTCTACTTTTCCTTCCTGGCCTCTATCTCAGGGCCCCCGGTCAGTGATGCTAGAGCCTTATCAGGGGCTTTGGGTCCCACAAGTGGCCCACTAAAGAAATGTTCACTCGTGCCAGCCATAGGAATACTATCTATAGACAGCCAGATCCTTGTCCTTCTCTGCTGTCATAATCCCAGTGCTTTTTTCTGCCTGACCAGAGACCAAGGAGGAAAACCCCATCTAGGACAGAGACTTATAGAATGGGGGAGAAGCCAGAGCACATAGGTGTAGAGTAGGCATCTGGATAAGGGCGGCCTCAGACCAGAGACTGGGGAGGGTGCTCTTGCACAGTCCCGGAAATCAATGATGGGGCCCAACAAGGCATCGTCTAAGGGTATAAGTGCGGCACAGGCATGAGAGGGATTTATGAAGCAGATCAGGGGGCTTCCTAGGTGTCAATGAATTATCTTCCTCCTTGCCTCTGAGCCGTGTTCATGATGAACCCTGGAGTCTGGCAGTTGGAGGCTGAACTCTGTCTTTTGTTACTGGTGAGGCACTCTGAGGGGGACCCTGGATCAGTAGAGAGACATACTGAATCACTGCTAGAATCACTGCCTACACATGTCCAGCCAGTGTTAGGTGGAGTGAGTCTCCTAAGCCCCCTGCCGCCCAGTGGGCCCCTGGAGTGGGGCTGGGGGCTGAGGCACTCAGGCTGCCAGGCCTGGAGCCTGAGCATATGTCTCAGCATCTGGTCCCAGCCAGCCTCCTGTTTAGGGCAGTGTCAGGCCTTTCAGAGCTCTGTGCCCATCCTATCCCCGCCAGCCCCCACCCCTGTTGTCAGGCTTCGGTCCCCAGGAAAAAGGCTCTGCCCTGCAGAAGGCGGTGGACCTGCCCGTCCCCACACACCCCATATTGATCTTCCCAGGGAAAATCAATAGCTCCAATATGTCAGCTCTCAAGTGGCGCTACAGTGAATTACTCCCAGCACTGGGCACACAAGGGCTGCAGCCTCCCTGCCCATTAGTGGGACATTAGGCCTCATGTGAGGTTTCTCTGTGTGCTTTGAGATAATGAAAGCTGAGGTGTTAGTTTATGTCCTGGGGGGAGGAGGGAGGCTAGGACAAGAGTAGGCAGTGCTGGCAGTGCCAGGCACCTGTCACCAAGTGCCCGCCTGGGCTTGCTGGGATCAGGGAGGAGAAGGCCCCAGAGACACAGGGCCCCCAGATGTATCCAGTTGTGGCTTTGCCCTCTCTGGACCCCACTGCATCAAAGAGTCAAGTACACCATAGCATTTGGGCCTGATGCTGCCCTCCAGCCAAAGTCACCAGGAACACACCTGTGGTTGAATAAGGTGGCTTTATGCTCCTTGCAGCCATGAAGAACATGCAGCATAGAGACGTAGGTATCTCAGTAGGAGGGTGTTAGAAAGGGCTGTGGGTTCAGGCCAGTGTTGGGCAAGGGGCTTTTCCCTGGGCCGTATGCTGTCAGGAAGAAGTGTGACTCTGTGACTGAGTGCCTTTCTCAATTTCCTGGGGCTTCCTTAACAAAGGACCACAAACTGGGTGGTTTAAAATAACAGAAAGTTGATTTCTCACAGTTCTGGAGGGCAGAAACCCCAAATCAAGGTGTGGGCAGGGCCGTGCTTCCTCTGAAGTCCCCAGGGAAAGAGTGTCTCGGGCCTTTCTCTGAGCTTCTGGTGTTGCTGGCAATCTTTGGTGTTCCTTGCCTTGTGGCCACATCACTGCAGTCTCTGCTTCCCTCTCCACATGGCCTCTCCCCCTATGTGCTTCTGCCTTTTATCCTCTTTTTATAAGGACACCAGTCATTGGGTTTAGGGACCACCCTAAATTCACCATCCAGTATGACCTCATTTTAACGAATTACATCTACAAAGACTATTTCCAAATAAGGTTACACGCTGAGGTTCTGGGTGGATGTGAATTTTGGGGGACACTATTCATCCCAGTGCAGCGTTTTAACTCATCAAAAGGAAGGCCAATGAGGTAAGGCTCCCACATGACTGGTAAAGGACACCTGTCCCTCCTTCAGCCGGGACATGGGTGTTTGGTCCTTTTCGAGGATAGGGTCATGTCCATGTTCATCTGTGTTCAGATGTGATCATAGAGGGGTCATGTTTCTTTTGGAGCCATCATGGTCATGGAGCAGCCTGATCCAATGCTGATGTCCTCTGACAGTTTATGTCCAACACGAGACCCGGCTGTGAGCACTATGCCACCCTCCTCTTAATACTACAAACCTATGTCCTTTGTATCATGCCTTCATTTACAATGGAGACCAAGTGACAACAGGGCCTGAGTCCAGATAAGGGACATGTGAACACATGAGTTTGCTCATTCTTGTTGCGGACATGTACTGTTCCTCCCAGACCCTGGCCTCGGAGTGCCCCAGGAACCTGGTGGCAGTAAAGGTGCCCTCCACTGTCTCAGGATGGAAGAACGGACGTTTCCATGTCATCTGGTTATCAATCATAACAGCTGTCCCGGAACCCACCAAAGGTGTCCTAGACACAGAACCAATCTTAGCAACAGCCTGCTAAAGAAGCACATTTTACAGCTGATGAAGCAAAGACTCTAGGAGTTAAGTCACCCATCCAAAACGTTGTCTTTCTCACCCATTCAAGGCAGACATCAGGACTAAGATGGCATAGTGGCCCCTCCCCAGGTGAAGCCCCAGATCCTGCCTAAGTCTCCCAGCTCTGCCCCTACTCTGCTATCCTAGGGTAGCTTATGCCCTAATACCTCAAAGCATTCCAACCAGGTAGCTGCATCAGCCAAGTCAACAGCTCCACCCCTAACCTCAGGGGTTTTGATCTCCACCTCCTCCAGGAAGCCCTCCAGGCCACACACCAGGATGATTCTGGCCCATCCTCCCTGCACTTCATTCCCCCTCCTCCCACCCACAGTGAGTGCTCCTGCGGTTCCCTGTGGGCAAGTTGGTTTGGCAGTGATTCTAGGTGGGGTATTGGAGTGGAACTGGTGGAGCAGGGCCCAATAAGGAGGATCTGGGCACACAGGTGCCTCTGTTGACATAGCAGTTTTGAACACTCCTGTATTGGGAGCTGAGCAGGTGCCCGGGGTCTGGGGTTGGGCTTCCTGGGGTGAAGAGGACCCCCAGACCTTCCTGAGTTCAGAATACTTTCAGCCTATCACCCTTGTTCTTATGTCTCGGGAGTTCCTGGGGTCACAGAACTGGTCCCAAGTCTGGTGTTTCTTCTGCCGGGAAGCAGGCACAGGAAAGGGACACCCCAGAAGCAAAGATGCTGAGCTGTGGAGGCAGCATATTAGTTGACAAGGTGACTTCATGATCTGATTTTGTCTCCACATCACCCCCCCACACACACACACACAACTCCACAGAGTCTGTGATGATGCCTGGACCCCTACGTGGTCCTCAGACAGGATGGCCCAGCAGATTCAGGGAGAGAAGGCTCCAGCAGCTTTCCTATGAAGCCAACTGGGGAACAAGGTAGAGCAGGGAATCCGGGTACAGCCCGAGGTACACCATCCCAGCCTGACTCCTGAAGGTAGATGGGAGCACACTGCAGCCTCAACTGACAAACAGAATGAATGTTAGGCTGTGCACATGTTGTTCTGCTGGCCAGTAGAGGGAAATACGTCCGAGTGCAAGACAGCTTCCCTTTGAGAGGCGTAGGTTGCTGTGCTGCATGGGGTGAGAGATTAAGGCCTTGTGATTCAGCAGTGCAGGGAAAATGCCTGTTTCATAGAGCGGTTTGGCCAGCATCACAGCCTGAACGGCTTTGAGTGTAGACACATCATTTCGTGCACAGCACAGAACAACAGAAAGCACCAGGCAGTGTGTGTGAGCCTGTGGTCACAGAGCAGCACTTGTCCCCACTCCGGCATGAAGCTATAGTGCTTCATGCCGGAGTGGGGACAACCTGTGGGCAGGTTCTGTTCTCGCGGAGCTCCGTCCTAGTGGGGAACGCTAATTGAGGGGACAAGACGATTCCCGTGGCTTAAAGTCCCATGAAGAGAGCAAAATGGGGCATTGCGAGGCCACTCCGAAAAGGCGTCCAGGGGCTGCGCCAGCACAGTAAGAGAGGTGCAGGGTGTGGGCAGTGGGAGCTGATCTCTCGGACTAGCCCAGCTTGCTGGGAAGCCCGCTCTGAGGCCATCTTGTCAGAATAATGTAGGGAGGAAGCAAGAGAATTAAGGGGTTAATCAAACCACAATCAGAGGCTGCAATATGCTGATCAGCCCTGAAGCCAGGCCAGGAGGACACCTTTAAAACAAAGAAAGAGTTCTTCTGGGATTGCTAACAATCCATTACCCACATCTGAGAAGGGGAAACAGGAGTCAACAGTGTCATTCTCTATGGCTAAAACTATGGAGAACCTATGGATTAAAGGCTGGTAACTGCCAGCAGGCCTTTCGCTCTACACATTGTTACCTTTTCACGCTACATACTCTTCCCCTTCCTCACTGTACATTCTTATAAAAGGAAATGGGTAAACAAAGTCTTTTAAACTATAACTTGCATGAACTAAAGAATGACATATAAACTGAATTCCCTGAACATTCGGGATCCCTCTCAGTGCCTTTACTGTCTCTCTCACTGTCCTCGTTCTCTCTCTTGTCTCTGTCCCTCTGGGTCCCTCTCAGTGCCCCTACTCACTGCCTTTCCACATCCTGCTCAGTGACTTTACTCTGTCTCACCGTCCCTCTCACTCTCTGTCTCTGAGAGGAGACCACACTCTGTGGAGTATTATCCCTTTTCTAATAAACTTTTCTTCTGACTCTAACTTTGACATGTGTATTGAACTCTTTCCACGCTCTCCACCAAAGAATCCTCTTATTCTTTAGGTGCAAGGCTTAGTCTCCCTCCTACTCTGGGACATTTGCTCTGTCCTGCATCAGGAGGACAACACCCATATTCCCCATCTCGCCAGCCGAAAGCAGCTCAGAAACCTGCCCGGTAATTCCCCTTCGGCCAGTATGGAACTACACTTCCCAGCATGCCGCTGTAACCCGCTGGGACCGGGCCTACGACAGAAGAGGCCGCGGAGAGAATATGTGTCATTTCCGCTGCGCAAGTGAACCCACGTTCTGTAGTCGTGAGCCGAGACCTGGAACGGCTTCCGGTTTCCGGTTTCGCGCGACGGAAGTGATAAATTGCGATGCGCCGGGCGCAGTGCGAGGTCGGAGTGGTGATGAGCCGTGTCCTCTGTGTACCCCGAGCACGGTGAGCCCCGGCGCGGTCTAGGCGGTGCTAGGGCGGGCGCGGATAGCGACGCACTCACTGCTCTCTCTCTTCCAGGGCCCTCCAGGCGCTGAAGTTCATGCTCTGGGCTCCCCGAAGCCTGCATCTGCCGCCCGGTGGCCCGCCTCGGGCCAAGACCCGGGTTGAGGGCGAGGAAGAGGATGACCCCAACCGCCCCATTCTGTTTTCCTTCAGCAAAGCCAACCCGTCTCGCTGGACAGTGGAGCATTCCTTGGGAAGGGATCAGCAGCGGCCATGGTGGAAGGTGCTGCCCTTCAGCTTGTCCCTCATGATTCTAGTCATTTGGTGCTTCTTTAGGCAGGAGACCAGCGCGGACGGATGGTTGAGACAGGTGTTAGAAGAAGAGGAGCCGGAGCCCAGCGATCCTTTTGAGGAAACTGGAACTCAGGCTGCCCACGGAGCAAGAACTTAAAAGGATGTCCACAGGGCAGGCAGCGAGGCTTTGACGTCATATTTGACCGTTTATGTTGCGGTTATGCGCGTTTCCAAACTGAAAGACTTGGATGGCGCACCTGGCCGTGCTGACCTGCGGGAAAGAGAGCAGAATATCAGCAGGTCGGAGCCTCCCCCCTTGCCTGATAATTGATGCCCAACGAATACGTCCAAAAGACTTTTCAGATCTATAGAAAAGGTTTTGGTTGCAGCGTGTGCTGTTAGATTTGTGATTTTGTTTCCAAAGTAATTTCGGTGACACTTGTAATCCAGTGTTATCCAGTTTGCAGGTCATTTGCTTTCGGAAACAGAATAACTGGTAGAAGAGTTAAACTTGTTACTTTATAATGTACTGTGGTGTGTATAAGTTGATATTTTACAAACTAACAAATTGATAATAAATTTTAATTTGCTAATGTGTAGGTAAGCCAGTCCCCTTTTTCTGCATCTCATTTTTTAAAAGGAAGGCTTTTAGTTCTTTTTCAATTCCTTTCTTTTCCTTTTTTTCCAGAATAGGAATTGAGGAAAGAAACCTAAATGTAAATTGTGAAATACATCATTCAATGGTACCTGAGTAGAATAAAACTGATGTTTTTCTTTTGACAAAGTATAGAGTTTTGGGTATCTAAATGATATGTTTTTCAAGTACTACTTAGTAGAAAACATGTTTAATTCTGAATTTAATACACGATGCAAAAAGATTTTATTAAGCTTCTAGTGGAAGGTTTTTTCTTGGCATATCTATGGTGCTGATATTAATTGGAAGTTTTTCTCGCTAGGATGTTTGAAAACCATTGGCTGGTAGTGTACTGGCTTCTCATAAGGCCTCTACTGAAGTGCTCTAAATATCTAACACACCTTGGTAAATTATGTTTGTCAGGGAAATGGGGCGGATACAAGTATGTGCATATTTTAAAAATGGAGAGACCAAGGTTTGGAAAGATTGACCTAATCATATCTCAGGTCA
The DNA here is from genome assembly GCF_902729225.1 of Pteropus medius. Taxonomy (NCBI): domain Eukaryota; kingdom Metazoa; phylum Chordata; class Mammalia; order Chiroptera; family Pteropodidae; genus Pteropus; species Pteropus medius. Next base: position 3,704,505 of record NW_024349798.1, on the reverse strand, counting down.
CCTTGTCAGTCCCAGTGAGCAAAGAACTAAGACATCCTTTCTCTGACTTACTATGGTTGTGGTCTCTTTGGTTGTGAAGTATTTTGTTCGAGCAACAGGTATTTAAACTCGAACCCTTACTTTACTCTTACTAGCTCCTGCAGGAAAAAAAAGTCAGAACTTTTGTTTTAATTAAAATGAACTCATATGAGAAAAGCAAGGTGATTGATCTGGAAAAGTAGACAGTGTAATAGCCAAAAGGAAGAAAATCAGAAACACTGATAATCCCACCATCTAAAATAACCACTGTGAATACTTTATTGTTTACCTTTCCAGATTGTGTGTGTGTGTGTGTGTGTGTGTATGTATGTATGTACAAATATACAGTTTTTCTAAAACACAAGGGTGTAGTAGTGTTTTTGATGACACAGCATATCCCATGCAACAGATCCTGAGTGCCTCCAGGGTGGCTATTTATGAGGGCTTTCCAGTTTTGTCATGAGCAAAAGTAGGACCCAAAGCCTGCTGGCAAGTGTGGGCAGACCCTCCTCACACCTGGACTTTGCAAAGGAATGGCAACAGAGCAGGTGGGGCAGGTGAACTGTTATTGGAATCCTTTTATTTAACTAGTTTTGTAGTATGCTCATTTTTACTTAAGTATGCTCTTATTTCTCCAACTGGGCTGTAGCTTTTATTGCTCCCAGGGTGCTTGGCACATTCACTTCTCTAGGTAAGTACCCAATACGGATTTGAGAGGGAGAGGGCCAGTGTAAGCATGCTAGAACAGAAGCAGTCGCAGTGATGCATGAGATGAGATGTTGGGCAGAGGAGGAGAAAATTGTTTTAAAGAAAATTTAGGGAAGAGGAGGTTAAATAGTCTCAATCTTCCAGCAGCTGAGCAATCTTGGAAGGTTCTGGCAGTGCTCTGCATTTTTCCCGCCAAAAAGAAACACTTCTAAATTCACGACGAGAACTCTGGTGTTACTTCATATGTCTGAGTACTACCTCAGTCTTTTAAGAACAGTTTTCGAAAGCACAAAAAATGACAGTACATCTTTTCAGCCTAGCCAGTTCTCTTTGATCTTTTCAAGGAAGATGCCTCATGTTTGGGGATGAACAGTAGGTGTCTTTACTCCCACCTCTACAGCAAAGATCTCCAGATTTTTACATCTTGAGCCCCAACTTCCTTTTTTGAGCTCGAAGCAGCTCTCTATACATCTGTACTGGACTTCACAGGTTCCTCAAACACCTTAGGTCCGAAATGAAATTCATCTCTCCCCAAACCTGTTTATTTTTTATATATCCCTCCAATTCATGGACCCTGCCTCCTTCATTCACTTGCTTTATTTTCTTAGAAAATATCATGCTGGCTTTTTGCCATTTTAATTTCCAGGTTTAAATATAATGTTAGTAGAGGTAATAATTCATTTAGATAATGAATATGAAGATAATCATTCACCCCACCAGCAAGTTATAGCTTTTGTTACTTTATTGTAGTTCAAAAAAATAACTTACATACTTGGGAACAAATATATGAAACTGTTAGATCTTGCTTTGTTTTTCTCCTAAATAGCATTTTTCATGTCACAATTCTCAATAGCGTTATCATTAAATCATGGCATAGCACTCAGAACTTAATCATTTCCCAATTACTGGGCTGTTAGGTGCTCTCAAGTTATTGCAAAATGACTCTGATAATTATCTTTGTACATAAACCTTTGTCTGAATCTGATTCGTTTTTAGGTCAGACTTCCTAGAAATGGAACAGATTATTTTCTGTGAAGGTCAGCACCCGTTTGCCCTCCCAGCCACACTTCTTCAAGGGCCTGTCTTGCTGCAAGCCACCAATATTGCAGGTTGCTGTTCAAAACAAAAAATCTGCCTATTCCAGGGCTCTGCCTTGCTTTCATTTGCATTTTTGATTACTATCGAGGTTGAACATTTTTTTACAATGCCACTTATGCCACATATTTACAAAATATACTCTGAGCCTGGGCTCTGTCCTGAAATGCACACCCTGCTCCCTCCTCCAGGGCCAGCTGAGACGGGGCAGCTGCTGTCAGATTCCCTGAGTTCCCACCGGTTGGTGATAGGTATGTGTCTCCCCTTGACTGTGAGGCTCTTGGGTTCTTTAAATATCAGCTTTATTGATGTTTAGTTCACATAATATTCAATTCACCTCTTAAAATATACAATTAAAAGATGTTTAGTATACTCATGGGGCACCCATCGCCACAATCTAATTTTATAGCATATTCATACTCCCTAAAAGAAAGTCCGTGCCCACAAGCTCTCATGCCCTATGTCTCCCCATATCTCCCACACCCAGCCTTAAGCAATTGGACGCATTCTTTGCGGCCTCAGCACCGAGCACGGAGTCAGAGTCAATGAATGAGTGAAGTGCCACTGTCAACAGCCTGTGTAGGCTGTCTCAACGGGGGAGACCTGTCGGCTTGGTCTCCCAGGGCCCAGCTCCGGGTCGCACAGGGCGCTGTCGGGATGAGCAGAGTTCGCAGGGCAGCAGTGGTCGGTGGGAGCCGTGAGAGTGCATGATGGGTGTGGACGATCCGGCGCCCGCGGGGGTGGGAGCGACGCCGGGCACCAGTGATGCAGGAGTGGCAGTAGCGGTGTGCCCGGGGTGTGCCCCTGCGGGGCCGAGTCTGGGGTCTGCGCGGGGCGCGTAGGGTGCTCTCTAGCCGCCTGGAGTTTGTGGGGCCGCCCCTATTCGCGACGCGCCAGCTGGGGGCGTGGCCGGGGTGGGGATGGTGGGCGTGGCCTGTCGGGCCGGGGGCGCGGAGTGTGGAGCTCCGCGCGGGGAGATCCGGAGGGGCGGGGGCGGGCCCGCGCGGCGCATGCGCGCTGCATTGTTTTGACTGAAAATGCCGTCGGTTTCGAAAGCGGCGGCGGCGGCGCTGAGCGGGTCCCCCCCGCAGACTGAGAAGCCGACCCACTACAGGTCAGTGTCCCGGCGGCCGCGGCGGGGGCGGGAACGGGGCGGGGGCGGCCCCGTGCGCCCCTGGCCCGCGCGCCCGCGCCCGCGCGCCCCTGGGCCTGGGTGCTGCTGCCGGGTGCGGCCTGGGGCCCCGCACCTTCCGCGTCTCCCGCCCCCCCGCCTCCCGCGCTACCCCAGGCCTCCGCCGCACCCAACCTCTGCGCGTCACCTGGGCTCGGGGCGGCTGGACCACCATCCTATCCTGGCTGCCGCTGCCTGAGGTCGAAAGGCTGCGCCCAGTGTCTGGGCGGCACCTGGGCTTGGGGGCTGAGGAACGCGCGGGGTGTTGGGGAACAGCATCTGGGGTCCGAGGGTGCGGACAATGCACCTAGGGTTGGGTATGGGAGGCACCGCGCCTGGGCTCGGGGGAGGGCGGCCATCTGGACTAGGGCTGCCTCCGTCTGGAGTCGGAGATGTCTCCTGGGCTTGGGTACTGGACGCACCTGGGGTCTCGGTGTCGCGCCTGAAGTTGAGAATTGCGCCTGCGGTCGGGATGGAGGCTACGCATAGGTTCTGGGGGATTGCTCCTGAGGTCAGGGAAACGCTCCCGGATTGATTTGGAGAGGGGAGGAGGCCGTCTGGGATCATCTGGAGTCGGAGTGGCGGTCGCTCCTGGGGTAGGGGATGAGGGGCTGCACCTGGGTCGGGGACTGTGCCTGGGAATGGCGAACCATGGGATCCAAAGACACTGCTGGGGGAGGCGGGAGGGGTAGCCACCCCCAGACTTGGAGTGAGGGAGGTCGTGCCTGGGGTTTCGAAAATGGGGGACTGCGCTTGAGGTCAGGAACCGCCTGGGGTCGGGATGGCACTTGGGCTTGGGATCCTGGGCGCGCCTGGGGTCGCGATGTCGCGCCTGAGGTGCGGGAAACGCGCCTGTGCTCAGGATGGGGAGGCGGGGCGGTAGCCTGGGGCCACCTGGATTCGGAGTGGGGGTCGCGCCTGGGGTCGCGTCGCTCTGGGCCCGCCGTGTCCGGCCCCCACCCACGAGTCCCCGGGCCGCCCGCCGGCGGCGGTGGCGGCGGAAGCGACCCGCAACGCTGTTTGTCTTTTTAGGTATCTAAAGGAGTTTAGGACAGAGCAGTGCTCCCTGTTTGTGCAGCACAAGTGCACCCAGCACAGGCCATTTACCTGTTTCCATTGGCATTTCCTAAATCAGCGTCGGCGCAGACCGCTCCGCAGGCGCGACGGCACCTTCAACTACAGCCCGGACGTGTACTGCTCCAAGTACGACGAGGCCAGCGGCGTGTGCCCCGACGGCGACGAGTGAGTGTGTGTGTATGTGGGGGGAAGGGGGAAGGGGTGGGCAGCGCCAACTGCTCTGCCCCTGGATCTGCCTTGCGCGGGGTCGCGGGGCAGACCCCTGGTTCTTTTCAGCACCTAGCACACCTGTACAGGGGATCCTGTCTTTACTCTGAAGTTTTTCCGTGACTAGGACTGGTGGTGGTGGGGGGAGCGGAGCATTTCTCTATCTTTAGACCAGTGTGGGAAGAAGGGCTGTGTGTGTCTCAGGAATAACCCTTGCATGGTTCAAACCGAATTTGCTTCACTTCCCACTTTCGATTGCCACAGAGTTTTCCAAATTTCCTACATTAGAACCGGCCCTAATGAGGTACAGCTTCCAGGTTTAGGATTATTTTTGTAGTTGTCAGTTGTTTTTGTAACAAGAGCTTGTTAGAATGTTTGTTTACACTATGCAAATGTATATGGAATGTTTCCTTTCATGCTGTTTACATGTTTAATTTTTAAAAAATAATTTATAAGAAAGTTATTTGCAGAGTGTTATGTAGCACTTTTAAAGTTTAAGAAATCAAGATTTTGTTTGGATAGACCTTTTCATATGTATATAAGTTTCCTAATGGTGTTATGAACAGATGTCTTTATTTTGAAATATGTAGAATGGGAAAATGGGAAGTACAGTCAGCTTGTATATTCATATAACGAGCAGAAATTGGTAGCCGGAGGCTTTGCTTTTTTTCTGTGGGCTGTTTGAGGTGAGGAGGGGTTGTCCATTCCTGCCAGGAGGTGGAATGGCATCACTGTGCTTTAGAGCCCTCTGAAAACAATTTATTCAACTTCTGTCAGGATTAGGGTTTGATTTGGAAGAAATCTTCAGGTCCATCCCCTGATCCCTCTGAAGGGAAATGATTCTCCAGGTATACTCCCTTTCGAAGACAGTTTTCATCCCACCGTACATAAAGATAGGTGGAGCGTTTTCCTTCATTGTCCAAAATGCTTAAGCCAGGGAATCAACTTTTAATCTGTGGTGATTTGATACATTTTATACACTTACTGAAAGGTGTTTAGTTGAACACCAGCTAATTACATAGTGTTGTTGTTAAGGTAGCTTGAAACCCGTTGAAATAATGTAGCCAGCTCCACCTTGGTTAAGATTGCTATACTTCTGTAAAGTTTGAAAAGTGCCCTATTCTGCAAATGGGTCTTCAGAAGAAAGATGTTTTTGCCTAGCTGCGGCCTGGTATCAGGTCCCCCGTTTCCTTGGTCATGTCAGTAGCCTCTCTGGACCTTGGGTCCAGTAGTCCAGGGGGGCCCCTAATGCTTGACCCTGGTGCAGGGATTCAGTGACTTGTCTGACCCTGTCCCAGAGTCAAGTATGGGGGACTAAGTGACAGTATTCACTAATGATGACTTTAATGCATGAAAAGAAAGCATGTTTTCACAGCTGTCTCTGGTCCCGGGGTCTGGATGTCCTGCTGGGCCTGGGGGTGGTATCCAGTTCTTATAGGATGAAGAGTGCTGCCACTGCAGCACTCTTGAAGGTGGTCATTTTAATCTGGCTCAAATAGCAATTAAATGATATGCAGTTATTTATTATAAAACTATTAACATGTAGTCTAAATGGCATGCATGTTATCATTGAGAAACAGGATGAGTGGAACCAAAATGTTTGACATTTTCTGTTCCTGTGTACGTCTATACACAGTAAGTCATGTGTCTTATTAAAGATTTTGTTTGTAACTTCTACTGAGCACCAGATAACTTGCTTCAGCCCTTTAGAATGCATTTGACAGCCAGCCATCTCCCTGGGGGATCTCTCCTTAGTGATTACCACTCATTCTATGGGCGAGGGTCTGTCCCATCTCCCACAAATGGAATGGCCTGGAATTTCTGTCTAATTACATGTTCTGGTGCACACAGGGTTGTCATGGAATTTGTAAATAGATACTACCTTTCAGAGCAAGAATGGGGCCTTCCTTTTATTTCAGTTCATTGGTTCTTGAAATTTCTATTTTGAGCATATGTACTACCAACCTATTATTTTAAAACATGAATATGTAACAAAGACCCTTCAGTCAACCCTCAGTCAGGTGACATAAGCATCCAGTGTTGTTCTTGGCCCTGGCTGGGGGCACCATGGGGCTGAGTAGGAGGGGATGGGGACCTCAGGAGGGTCAGCACACCTGTTATCACCCTCCTCCTGTGGACCCTCCCCTACTGTCACACCCCCACTGTCACCTTTTTTTCTTGGTGGGTAGTCACCCTCCCCCTTTCACTGTCATCCCTTTCCCTCAGTGGCTTCTCCCCTGATGTCATGCCCCCTACTCCCACTGTCACCTCTGGGTGGCCCCCCTCTGTCATCTAGCCCTCTCTGTGGGCATCCATCACTTGCTACCTTGGCAGGCACTGTCACCCCCTCCCCCCTTATCTGCCTTCTCCATGGCTCCCTGCCCAGTGTCATCCCTTTTTACTGGCAAGCGGTCGGTCTTCACGGTCACGCTTCATCACCCACTCTGGTGGCTTCACTGCTGTTATCCCCACTCCTCCTGTGCCCCTTTTCCTTGGCGGTGGACGGTCGCTCTCCCTCCACCTTTCCTTCTGTGGCCTCCTCCCCCGCTGTCACCCCCTAACCTCGTCCAGCGGGTACCCCTTTGGCCGAGGGAGGTCCCCTCTGTGCTGGCGTCCGGTGGTCCTCCCTTTCCCACTGCCCTTTGTTCTGGGGGACACGCCCCTTCCCTGGCGCGGGTAGCGATTGGCTGTCCGGGTCACGTGCACCCAGCCCCGCCCCCGTGGGAACTGGTCTCCCAGCCGTGCAGCAGCACTGCTAGGGTCCTTTGCTCCGTGCGCGCACTCCCTAAATCTGCCAGAGAGAGTAGGCGGTGCAGGAAACCGCCTTGGAGCTTGGAGCCGGACCCAGTGCCACAGGGTCGGTGTTCCCACCTGTGTGGATCCATCCTAGGTATCAGGCTGGGGATTCCAAGAAAGCGACTCCTGTCGGGAAGTTTTTGGGGGTCCAGCCACATTCTGAAAGCTGCCCCGGGAGAAGGCATCCGGTGTGGAAGGCCTCAGGCACCCCTCTGGTCCTGCTCTCTGCGCAGGCAGTGGTCAGGGCTGATCCTGGTCTTCGCACCTGGAACCCAGGTGTGGTTGCACCTGCCGCTACATGACACCGCACCTCTTAACGCTGGTCGGGCGTTTACAGCTGTCGGTTTTGACATTTAAAAAGAAGAAAACCCTCCCAGGTGCCTGAGCAGCACCTCCCCGCCTCCCCCCACCCCCTGCCCCGGATTTATTTTATTGGAAAACAATTCACGCAGTCCCCAGCTAACCTGTGTACGAAGTAAATGTCCTCTTTTCTCTGTTAATCCTCCTTTTGCCCTAGGCATGCTATCCCTGACTCCCACAGTTAAAAATGTTCTTGTTTTTAATAAGAAATGGGCCCTCCCTGTTATGTGGTGTAACTTTCCAGGTTGACTAGAAATCTGCCTTATTTTTTCTAGGGCTCCCTGCCATTTCTCCCCATAGATCCCTCCCTCCTCACTGCACTTGGAGTATCTGGGGGCACAAACCCTTCGGTGGGTGGATGATGTCTGCTTCAGTGGACTTTCCCTGTGAATCTGGGTGCGCTTGTGGGAACTTGTTGACGTAGAGAAAACTGTGTCCGAGGATTTGTGCGCCTGCTGTATCATACTTGTGTTTAGTCAGATCTTTCTTTGGAGAGATGCTTTTGCAGTATTTAATTTTTAAAAGTCGGGTGTCTCAGAATCTGAGGCTTAGGTGGAAGTCCATTCACTTCAGAATGGTTGTAAACTTGTTTAAACCGATCTTATGAGTGAACCCTGCTTGGGTTTTTGGGGTAAGATGAAAGCCAAGGAAGAACAGGTGTAGAACATTAGAGCATACTATTCAATAGTCAGCTGCTTATAGACTAGAAGAAGACACATGCTTTTTAGTTACAAATTAGTCAGCTTAAGAGAATTACAATCAGGTGACTGAGTCAGATCTGTGAGAGACCCATAGAAAACATTAAAAACACTGAGTGATTGCAGCACATTAGTCCTTCCTGCTTGGGGTGAAGGGCCAGGGGCAGAGAAGGTGACTGAAATGAAGTGCCTGGCATAGGGAGCTCAGATGCCCCTTGGAGACCAGTGGAGAGATGACCTCTGCAGAGTGGTTCCTTGGGAGAGGGTGGCAGCTCTGTGGGTGCAGAGGAAGGAGGTACACTCATTGCCAGAGGTGATGGTCCACCTTAGGGACTATTGAGGGGTCACTGTCCTGCTCAGGAGTCCACGGCAGCCCTTGGAAGCCAAGGCTGGAGAGAATAGGGCAGAACAGATTGGTGTGGTCAACAAGGGGTTACCTAGCAACCCCCCACACTCAGTGCATGGTGGGGGGGCAGACTGACCTCCCCACTAGCCCCACATTTTCACCATCTCCCCACTCCCTGATCTCTAACTCTGCCCCCAAGTTGTCTGCAGTATACAGGTCTTTCTACTTTTGCCCATTTTCTAAACTCATATCAGGTTGCTTGATTCTATTCCATTTTGCACCTCAGTCATTTCTGTGCTGTGTTCTGCTCTCTCACCTGTGCCTGAGCTCCAAGGACTGGGAGGGGGGTCATCTTGAGTGTCCTTCTCAGCCCAGTGGGTCCAGCCCTAGACCAGCAGCATCAGCATCACCTGAGAACTTGCCCACGTGTAGATCCAAGGTTCCTGTCAGATGGTCTGGGGTTAGCAGGCCCTCCAGCTGATTCTGACACATGTTCCAGTGTGGGAGCTGAGGCCCAGCCTGGTTCACAGATAGAAATGCCCAGTGGACCTGAGTTTGGTGGTCATCCTGGTCTCACACATAGACTGATCTTGGTCTGCCATGGGACTGAGTTGGTGGGTTGACTTTTGTTTCAGGTGAGAGTTACCATAGGGAAAGGGACAATTTCAGGTTCTCCTGGAGAATTAGGGGCCACTCCTGAGCCCTTGGCATGTTCTTCTTATCCTGGTTTAGTGGTTCTGCAACACTGTGGTGGAACGACATGTCCCGTCAGCTGAGCCCTGTTTTAATTACACTGTTTGGGTGTCTATTTTTTTGTGGATGGGTTTGAGAATTACAGGTGTCACCCTGAATTCAGCACATCACACTGGGTTATGTCACAGGAACTGCAGGGCTGGCAGTGGCCCTGTCAGTCAGTGACACGGTGGCTCCAGGGATGCCTTAGTGCACTCTTGCTGCAAGGAGGACTCTGCACATGGTGTCAGGCTGACCCTTGGGGTCTCTTCAGCCTCTTCCCTGCCCCAGGAGGGGGCTGGCCTTACCACTGGGTTTTCTCTCTGAGGTTTTCCCTTCCACCTCTTAGATGTTTTTAAGGTGAAGCTATTTTCTTCCCTTTAAACACTTTCTAGTATTTAAAGGTCAGTTCATGTTTTAGGTCATGTAATAAGCAGGAAGTGACATGGCCTGAGTGAAATAGTAGTGCCCGTTTGGTGCTTAGTGCTGGGGAGTGAGAGACCTTTGCCTGGCTCTGATTGCCATGGCGATGGTACAGGAGAGGAAACAAAATCATGCTTAGGGCTACCCTGAAGGACCACTAGGGAACAAGTGAAAATTTAGATTTAACATTAGGGAAATTGGGAGCCCTCCGCCTGCCAGCGATGCCAGGGGTGGTGGTTTCCCGCCCGCCACAGCTGTGCACAGTGGGTTCTATAGAGAAACCTTCCGGCTGCTTCAGCTCTGGTCTGCTTAATATAGGAAATATCCTCACCCCAGACTGGAATTCTTGTGCCTAACTTATAGTAAATGCATAAGTAGTTCCGCAAATTGGAACTGTTTTTGTAAAATGGTGGCTTTCCTATAAGTGTAAATTGTTTTGTTCTTTATTATGGTAAAACAGACAGAACATAAAATTTACCATCTTAAGCTCTTTTAAGTGTACAGTTCAGTGGTATTAAGTCCATTCACATTGTTGTCCACCTGTCACCACCATCTGTCTCCAGGACTTTTCCATCTTTAAACTGAAATTCTGTCCCCATTAAACAGTAGCTTCCTCCTTCCATCATTCTTGGTATTGAGATAAGCAGATATATATGTATCCTTGCCCCCCACCTTCCTGGTCCATACCTATCCTCCTCTTCCTCAGAGCTGCACCAATCTCCCTTGTCATTTATTCCAGAACTTTGGTTGTTTCCAGCCTTGGGCGGTGGACAAATAGTCCTGCAGTGATCATGTTGTGTGGATGTCTTTTCCTCTTTTTGCCAGCTGTTTCTGGGGCAGGTCTCTAGAAGTGGGATCAGTAGGTGAGAGTGAAGGCATTTGCGGGCTTATTAGGCTTATTATATATATCACCAGATTTCCCTCCAGAGAGGTTGCAGCACTTTACCTTTCTGCTGGCAACAGTGTCTGCTTCTCCACAGTTCCACTCTGGGGTTCTGCCCTAGAGCAGGGTGACCTCTCAGTGGTTGAGATCCATCTGCATTTTCTGTTTTGTAAATTCTTTTTTTCTTTCTCTAGCCTGTAGTTCTGCGATTTCCTGGTCTCTTAATTTCTTCATGTTCTTTATTAGTGATATTAGTCTATATATTTATGTGAGAAGCGGGGGAAGGGTTTTGTGTTCTAGATCAGGTTCCCTGGCATGGCAGAGGGTTCTCTACAACAGCCTCAACTCCCTGGGTGCCAGAAGCTAAATTACTTACCAGCACTGTTCAAAGATGCAGAGAAAGGCTTGGAGGAGCTTGAAATGTAAATATAACTTTGTAGTAGGGATTTCAGACAAGGGCTTGTCAACGCTTAATATAGTAAATATCTTAATATTTGACCATTTTACTTACATCTCCCAATACCGTTTCTTGGAACTTGTCAGGAACACAGGGGAAACAGTTGTATGTGGGCACGTAGAGTGCTGTATGCATATTTATATATTCTTTATGTTTCCTTTTCACAAAGATAGGGCCAAGTTGTCTTGCAACCTTTCTCCGTTTTCCACTTTTTCTTTTTCTCATGGCTCTTTGGTGATTGTCACAACTGCTGGTATTCCACTGAAGTTCACCACATTTATTGAAAGAATTGCCTCTTGGTGGCCATTTGCATTGTTTCTGGTTTCTGTCATTTCAAGAAAGTGCTGTCGTCCTTCCCTGCGTGTTCATCTGACTGGATCCCAGGTTCCTGGTTGTGTTCTGTCCTTTTGCTCTGGGTGTGGTTTTTCAGGTGTGTTGGTTTGTGAAAATGCCACAAGCTGCCCAGGTATGACCTGTGCATTTTTCTATAGGTCTATTATATTTCAGTACAAATATGCAGAAGATTCTCTCCTCCCTCTTCCTTGCTGCCCTGCCCTGCTCTATCTCTAGTGGGCTGTCTAAAATTGTGATAAAATATATAAACATAAAATTTAACCATTTTTAACTGTACATTTCAGTGGCATTAATTACATTCACAGTGTCATACAACCATTACCATTCTCTATTTCCAAATTATTTTCATCACCCCGAACAGAAACTCTGTCCCTATTAAAGAGTCCCTCCTCATTCTCCCCTTCCCCAGCCCCTGGTAAACTCTACTTCTTGTCTCTCTGAATTTGCTTTAGGGACCTCATATACGTAGAATATGTAATATTTGTTCTTTTGTGTCTGGCATCTCTCACTTACCATGATGTTTTCAAGGATCCATCCACCTCATAGCATGTGTCAGTGCTTCATTCCTTTTCATGGCTTAATAATATTCCATTACTTGGATAGACCACATTTTGCTTGTTCATATCTTGATGGACATTTGAGTCATTTCCAGCTTTAAGCTATTGTGAATTATGCTGCCATGATCATGGTGCACAAATATCTCTAGAGATCCTGCTTCTCTCCCTTCTGGGTGCACATCTGGACCCACAACGGGCTTCTGATCTGACTTTTGTTTGGTTAGCTCTAGGGGGCCTGGGGACTCACCTGACACGATGTCCTTTACCTCCGCCTTGTGCCTTGCCCACCCCAGGTGCTCAGTTAGATCTGGGGTGAGCTGTCTGAACTCTGAGCCTCTGTTTCCTCAACTTATAAGAGTCTAAACTGGATGATCACTAAGTCGTTTCTGATTTTACTTTTGAGTCCCGTCAGGTTGCAAAGCGCCACCCATCTGTGCCCTGTATGGGGAGCCATCCCCACAGGTGCTCCCAGTGCCCAGGTCCACAGCTTGCTGAACGGCAGGGTGGGAGTGGGCCTTTCCCAAGCCTCACGTGGTACTCCAGGCCATCGCTGGAGTTGAGGGGCCTTGTCCTTGGATTTGGAGACTTGCAGCAATGAGCCCCTTGCCTTCTCAGGCTGCTCAAGGGGATGTCGCCATTCAGGGTCTTTTACATATCTCTTCCCTTCCTTTTGTGTCTCTTGTCTAGAGGGACTGACCTTGAGGTGGGCTTAGTCTCCATGTTCCACACATACTGGAACCTTCTAAACCATCTCTGCAGTTCCACCCCACTGCAGCGTGAACCACTGTCACTGTGGGAAGCCACGCGTGACTCTCCTAGGGAGCGCATGGCTCTGGGCTGTGCATGGCCTGAGTGACACTACACCTTCTGTCCCCCTCCCACATCTGCTTCTCTCCTGGGCCATCTCCTGTTAACGTTCTCCTCCAGCCATATCCAGGCCCCTGTGTTTCTCCCCAGGCTCCTTCCCTCCCTCCCTTGAGGGGTCCCCAAAGGTACCTGGATGAGAGATGGGCAAGGCCACCAACTCTTTATTTAATAATGCTTGTCAGGAAACATGAATGACACAGCTCAGAGTTCAGCTGTGTCCTGGAGATGAACTTTATTTTTCTGTACTTTATTCAAAAAATTATAAAGGATGATTTTTCAGGGAAATTCAGTGTTGTGTTTTTCTAACATGTGTAATTGAGGGATTTGTAGGAGTCTGAGTGCCTTGGGGGAGGATTCCAAATCATGGGATGGTTGCTCTGTGCAGTGACGTTAATCCTTTAGTAAGAGCGGATGTTTGAGTGAAGGAAAAATAGAACCAGCTACTGGCCAGGTGCTAACGAGAAGAAGAGCAGGTTGACACTTAGGGTTGTCCCCAGACCCTAAGACCTAGATGGCGCGTGTCACCCCTTGTGCTTCCTAGGTGTCCGTACCTGCACCGAACGACTGGAGACACGGAACGCAAATATCACCTGCGCTACTACAAGACAGGCACGTGCATCCATGAGACAGATGCCCGGGGCCACTGTGTGAAGAATGGGCTGCACTGCGCCTTCGCACATGGCCCCCTGGACCTGCGGCCGCCTGTGTGCGACATCAGGTGAGTGGGGTGTCCTGTGCTGGGTGGGCGGGCAGCCAGCTCACCTCCTCATTGTTTCAGGCTTTACTGGTCTAAAGCAGCTCCTTTTCTGGGCCTTGGTTTTATTCTAATGAAATAACGTTTCCTTCCTCTTGACTCACGTGCCATGGAAGCTCACTGGGGGTGAAGGGAGAATCCTTACTAAACATAATGCAGCTCTGAAGTTTTGGGGATCTGGGTCAAGATTGTCGTCCCAGGACAGGGGTGCACCCAAGGGACACAGGACACCTGTCCTGAACCTTTCAGGCAGCCAGCCTCTCCAGTGACATGTGAGAGGCTCTGTAAAGTGACAGAACCAAGTGATTCTCCCACCTTCTGGAAGGGCTTTGGACACACCCCAGAGCCCTAACCGATGCGTTTGTCCATAGGGAGCTGCAGGCCCAGGAAGCCTTGCAGAACGGCCAGCTCGGAGGCGGGGACGGTGTTCCTGATCTGCAGCCCGGGGCCTTGGCCAGCCAGGCCGTGATTGAGAAAATCCTGGGCGAAGACCCCCGGTGGCAAGGTAACCCGGTGGCCACTGTGAGGGGTGGGCTGGAGTAGCCTTGTCCCTGTTGGTAAAGTGACTGGCACGGTGGACCCCGTCACCCTCATTTATAGATCAGATGGGGAAGCTGAAGCTCATCGAGTCGAGTTCTTTACTCTTGTTCCTCGGGCTGAGTGGGTGCTACCTGGGGCAGTACTGAGGGCCATGACCTTTGGTCACATCTGGGGTATGGAGGGGGCCCAAGGACCCCACTTCAAGTTTTAGGGGGACCCTCTTATGCAGTTGTGCTCACCCGCATGTTGCGATGTCACTGCTTGGGGCAAAGTCCCCCCACAAAACAAGAGCTGTGTGCCTGCAACTCCCTGCTTGCCAGCGCCGATTGCCAGCACCGAGGACAAGTGCTTCACTCAGGGATTTTTTGTTTTTCGGAAAAAGTCTCTGAGAACTTCCCACTTTTTGCTTTCTATCTGGTAGACCGCCCTGTAGGCCTCCCTGGTAGGAGGATCTCCAACCTCCACCTGCGCAAGCTGGTCCTCTGTTTTGGCATGGCTGGGAGCGAGGGTCCCCACGCCACCATCAGGGCTGAGCTTGAAGAAGGAAAGGTAGAGGAGTTGAGGGACAGGTGGGGCCTGCAGCTTTGTAGGATCCTGCAGGGTAACCTTTGGCACCTGCACCCAGGTTCAGGTCAGGAATGTCTAGTTCAGGTGCTTTGGCTTCCGTTTTCCGAACGTTCTAGATAAAACCAGCGGTGCTGAAATCATTTTTTTCAGAAGAGCCATTTTAGACTGCTTTCTCCACGTTTTTGTTTTTCATACATAAGTAGTTATTTAGATTGTTAATTAGTAGACTTTATAGGGAAGTTTTAAGAGAAAAATTGTACTTACACAGATAGTACAGTTCCCATGTCCCCCTCCCAGTTCCCCCTCATATGAACATCTTGCATTGATGGTGGTGCATCACCATCACTGTTACAGTTGATGAACCAAGATCGATACATTGTTATTAACTAACATCCACAGTTCACTTTAGGGATCACGCTTGGTTCTGTGCATTCTACATGTTTGGACAAATGTACAGTGCTGTGTATCCACCACTGTATCACACAGAGTAGTGTCACTGCCCTAAAAACCCTCTGTGCTCCCCTTATTCATCCCTCCCAACTACCCTTTGGCAACCACGGATCTTTTATTCCATAAATTTGTCTCCATAGTTGTATTTTTTCCAGCATGTAATAGCATTGGAATCATCTGGAATGTAGCCTGTTTGGACTGGCTTCTTTCACTTAGTAATGTACATTCAAGATTCCTCCATGTCTTTTCATGACTTGTTAGCTCATTTCTTTTTATCACTGAAAAATATTCCCTTGTCTGAATGGACTGCAGTTTATCCATTCACTTACTAAGGGACATCTGTGAGCCTCTGTGTCTCACGGTCATTGTCATGCAACTCATTTCTGTTCATTTTGTGTCACTTAGCATAGGACCTCATATCTGTTCGAGACATTTGGTCAATATTTGTAAACAAATGTCTAACAATTTTTCTTAAAATTGGCTTTCTTCTTATCCAAATCCCTCTTGTTCTCTCCATGCCCCGCCGTGTGGTTAACATCACTTGTCACATAAGAAGTTATTTGAAGTTCGATATGGCGTGGATGGACGGTTTGTGCCCTGTGTGTAGCATTGCCTGTTTTTGCCCTCGCCATGGGGCAGGACTCTCTCCTTCCATCCTGCTAGTTCCTCAGCCACTGATGTTCAGCCCGCTGAGCAGACGTAGTTAAAAACAATAGCATATGTAATAAAGTGTCACTTATTAACCAGCCCAAGAATAGATGAGAGTTTTAGGAATCCTCTCATCAGTTACCGCTTTTAAATGACCTCTGGTGGCTTTTTGTTTGTGTGTTTTTGCTTTGAGCTAAAATTCAGATACATGAAATTGCCATTTAAAACAATAGACTTTATTTTTTTAGAGCAGTTTAGGTTCAACTTGAGTGGAAGGTACAGAGAGCCCACTTATACCTTGTGCCCCATAGGCCCAATGTCCCCACCACAGTTAGGAACCTACATTGACACATCATTATCACCCAAAGTCCATCATTTATGCCAGAGTTAAAATGAACCGTTTTGAAGTGTGCATTTTAGTGGTCTTTAGTTGTATTCTTGATGTCGTATAACCATCATCTTTACCTAGCTCTAAAACTCTATCTAGTTTCCCCAAAGAAGCCCCATACCCATCATCAGTCACTTCCAATACTTCCCTCCCCCAGCCACTTGCAACTCCTAGTCTACTTTCTGACTGTGGATTTGCCTATTCTCCACATTTCACATAAATGGAATCATACAATATGTGGTCTTTTGTATCCGGCCTCTTTCACTGAGCATAATGTTTTTGAGGTTCATCCACATTGTAGCATGTGTCAGTGCTTATTCCTTTTTATGACCAAATAATATTCTGCTGTATGGATGGATCACATTGTGTTTATCCATTCACCCATGGATGGACACTGGGTTCTTTCTCCTTTTGGCTGTGTGACTAGAGCTGCTGTGAGCACGCATATGCTATAAGCACACGTATATACGTTTCCATGTGGACCCGTGTTTTTCAGACACCAACTTCGTGCTGGGCAGCTACAAGACCGAGCAGTGCCCAAAGCCGCCACGCCTGTGTCGCCAGGGCTACGCGTGTCCCCACTACCACAACAGCAGGGACAGACGGCGGAACCCTAGGAGGTTCCAATACAGGTGAGCCCTGGGACCATGGGCACCTGGGCCCTCACCACCATCCTCCTTCAGACACTGAGCTCTGTGTCCTGCTTTTTCTTTAAGCAAAGAATTTGTCTCTACTCACCTGCTAATGCCTCATATGCCCAGGGGAACCCCTGTCTCAGGTAGAAAGAGTTGGTTTATTACAGTCATTGTTCTTTCCCTGAGGTGTTACACAGTTGAGGAACAGAGAACCTAAATTGGTAGTCTCTAAGTTTTAGTCACCAGATATTAGCCTGAGAAGACAGAGCGTATTTACTGCATACTGAAGGGATAGAAAATTGTCAAATAAGAAAACCAAAGAAACAAAAAGTTCTTTACCACTGGTTAGGTAGTTTTTTCTGTAAGTCTAAATAAGTTACACTAAAGCTGCCAAGTACATGATAAATAGAGGATTTTGGTTAGGATTTTCATATTGTAGGACCAAAAGTATCAGATCCAGTTTTGAAACAGCCTTGCAAGAAGACGCGCTGTGGGCCTGGGCTCATCTCCCGGCTGCAGGAAATCTGGCCTCTTCTCCAAGATACTTTTCATGTCGGCATGGGTGGCCCTGACTCAGACTCACTTTAACTTTTGTGGAAAATAAACCTGGGGCTCTTGAGTACTTTCTGGGTTCAGATGGCACTCTCTGGCTCTTGCCTGTCCTCATGAGGAAAGAGGCTGGTCCTTCAGGGAACATTTTCCCATGGTCCCTCATGGTGTGAGTACATCATGCTGAGAGGTGAGCCCAGTGGTAAGTGGATAGACCAACACCTCAAGGCATACGGGAAGGACATCTCCTCTCATGACCTCCTGTGACTCCCTCTTGTACCCCAGGTCCACTCCGTGCCCCAGCGTGAAGCACGGTGATGAGTGGGGCGAGCCCTCGAGGTGTGACAGCGGGGACAGCTGTCAGTACTGCCATTCCCGCACGGAGCAGCAGTTCCACCCTGAGGTACAAGCGAGGGGGCGGGGGCTTCAGCCAGATGGTCAGTGTCATTTACAGCCTGGGAGAGGACAGGTCTGGGTGACTCCCCTTTTTGCTGTGTTTGGGGGTCCCTAAAACCACCCTCAGGTCTAGTGATTTGCTAGAAGGACTCACAGAATTGGGCAAAGCCATTATATCCACAGTTATGGTTCATTACACTGTAAGGATATAGATTGAAATCAGCGAAGGGCAGGGTCCCATGTGGGGCAGGGTCCTGGAGAGACCAGGCTTGAGCTTCCAGCCGTCCCCTCCTAGTGAATCATGGATAGCAATCACTTCTCCCAGTGACCATGTGTGACAAAACACACAGAGTTGCCAGCCAGGGAAGTCACCTGAGCCTTGGTGTCCAGGGTTTTTATTGGAAGTCAGTTGCGAAGATGTGGCTGACCTAGGTTGAGCTGGTGCCATGAGGTTCAGGGCCCCCATCATAAATCATGTTGTTACTGTCTTGCATGGTTCATGGCCGGGTAAACAGACATTTAACAAGCAGGCCATTCCTGGAGCTCAGAGGTCACTTCCCAGGATCCAGTCAAGGCCAGTCCTTCCTTTGGACAACTGGAGCCTGCTGAGCCAACCAGAGCTCACTTGGATTTGTGTTAAAAATGAACAAGCAAACAAGCCCCCTTCAGGGCCTGAGACAGTGGGAGAGCTAGGGACCAGGGAGGGTGGGGGACTAAGACTGGGCAGGTGGAGAGAGGGGATATATTCCTGCAGGGGTAATGAGGGGTGTGCTGATTCTTATGAACTAAGACAGGCTCATTTGCTGTACTCAAGGAGTCTAGAGGTGAGAAACGGCCAGCGAGGCGTTGTAGAGGGCTATTCTGTGGCCTGCACAGCCTGGTCAGGAGCAAGAATTGTCCTACTCGGGCAAACCACTGCTGCCCCACTTGAAGCATTGCTTAAGGCCATCAGGCTGCTTAGCGAACTTTGATAAAACCTTGGCCTTCACTTCTTGTGCCTTCTCTCTTCAGCCCACCCGTGGTTTTCAGGTCCTACACCCACCAGCTCATGTTTTTTATTTTTTCCTCTTTTAGTCACATGATCATTCATTCACTCATTCAGTTTTTGAAACTCAGGAAATATTATGTGCTTGTTCACACCAGACATGTTTTAATAAAAAAAAAAATCTCACCTTTCCTCTGGCTCTGCACCCTGAGGTCATGACTCTCCCATTCATTTCCATGGCTCTTTCAGCACTCGTGGTTCTCACCTGTTTCCCAAACAGATGTTCTTTTAATATGGGTCATGTAGGTGCAGAATTGGGACATCAAACCCACAGAAACTAAGGCATTTTAACTTTAGCTCTGTTTGTTCTTAACGCTGTGTATTTCAGCTGTGACTTTTAATAGAGAAGCAAAAAATGAACGGTGGCCCTTGGCGCATTTGCACCTGGTTTTATTTCAGGCCTGCCAGTGGTGTTTGCAGCCACGTGGATGTGTGGATGTCCTCTGGGGTGTTTGCCATCTGTTTTTGTACACACACACTTTTGTGTATACGTATATTCATTCATGCTCGAGCAAGACAAAACTTAGAATAGTGAACATATCCTTCTCTCAGGGGTCATTGAATGCCAGTAAGGCCAGCATGTGTGTGCTTGAGGCTGCCCCGGGTGTGAAAGCAGATGCTGGAGTGAGGGAGCACAAATCTGTGCCAACTGAGACACCCTGGACTCTGGGAAGGGGTGGGCACCTCATCCAAAGGCTTGTGATTGTGTTTCATTTCTTGAAAGTGTGTTCTATTCAGAAATTTTGTGCTTTAACAAAATGCACATAAAAAGACATTTAGCCTCCTGATATTTTTAGTGAATTCGAAACCCTTTGAAATTGCTTTTGTTGATATGGCTGCTTTGGGGACAATTGAGCCAAGGAGACTGCATGGCACTTCAGACAGGGAAAGAAGGTGGGATGGTGAGGTGTTGATTTGGGATCTGGGCTGGAGCGGAGAGATTCTGCCTCGGCAAGGCCCATGAAGGGCAACTGAGGGCTTGAGGCCCGTCTGTCCCTCTTGGATCCTGCTATGCTGCAGGGCCAGACCCCAGTGTTTTTGACTCAAGAGTGTCTTTGGCCCAAGTGAAGCAGATCAGGTCTGGTACCTGTGATGATTTAATATACGTATACATTGTAAAAAGCTTCCCACCATCAAGTTAATTACTATATCCATCATTTGACATAGTTACCTTTTTTTTTTTTTTTTGGTGAGAACTTTTTTAAAAAAGACTTTAATTAAAATGTAGCTAACATATAGTATTAGTTTTAGATACACACCATAGTTACTCAACTAAGAGGCATTTCTTGAGCATCTGCTGTGTACCAGGCACTGAATGAGGTGCATCTTTCAGAAAATACCAAGTGGAAAATCTGACTTTGTGTGATTTCAGGAACAGGTGCTACAGGCGCATGTCCCCCAGGCTGACTGGCCCTGCGCAGAGGAGGGAATTCAGGGCCATGGGCGTGCAGGGAAGGGGGCTGCATCCACACCCCTCTCTCCAGGAGACCCCCATTATGATTGGGAGCTTGGTTCTCCACATCATGGTACAGCCAGCTCTGGTCTTCCCATGGAAACCCATTTCCAATCCAGCCTCTCTATTTTATTTTTGTTTCCTAGATCTACAAATCTACAAAGTGCAATGACATGCGCCAAACTGGCTACTGCCCTCGAGGTCCTTTCTGTGCCTTTGCACACGTGGAAAGTAAGTACATGATGCCCAGCAGCCTCCTACTCAACCATCACCATTGTACGCAGGACTTTCTATTCATCTGGGGCAGGCTTTGAGGATGGGGGAGGTCAGCTTCATGATGGGGGAGGCTAGAAGTGCCCCAACATGCCTTTTAGGGACCCTGAGGTGGGACCTGCAGTGGGCCAGGCCTTGCAGAGCCCAGAGTGGCCCTGCCTGCAGTCTTTCTGGGGTCTTGAGTACAGTGGATGAGCACTGGCATGGGTTAGTTTTGATGGTCAGATGGACCCATAAAATGTTCCTGAAGGCAGAAATGAACCTCAGCGACAGGAACACGCGTACAGACTCAGCCTTTCCTTGGTGTCCCCGAGGGCTTCCTCTTAAACGCTTTTGAGTTTGGGTTCCAGTTTTATGAGTGTAGTTGCCAATTCCAAATTTACTTTCTATTTATTTTAATGGGGAGGGTGGCTGTTCTTGTTGAAATTTTACATTGTTTTCTGGTCTTCAAGTCATCTGAGTCTTATACCTGAGACTCAAGGGTCACGTTGCCCTGGCAGCTCATGAGATGTTCCAGCCTCCCTCTTTCCCTGTCACCAGGGAAGATTGTTGTCAGAAGACCAGTGCACACTCTTTCCCTAGTTTGAGGAGTTCCTTTAACTGAAGACTCTGTGCAGTTAGTAGCTGCTCAAAGCCTGCTGCCCCCTTTTCTTGGCAGAGAGCCTGGGAATGGCCAACGACTGGGGCTGCCGAGACCTCGCCTCTGCCAGCAGCTCTTCAGTCAATAGCGGCCAGCCTGGAAACGTAAGTGGACGGTGTCTTGAGGATGGTGCCAGTGGGCGGCCCGCTCTGTCCTTTGGTTTTATTTCAGCTGTGAGGGACAGATGGGTTGTGATTTCTGGGTGATGCAATTTAAGACAGTCTGCCTGTGGGTTGGCGGCTTCTTCTAGGAGACTGAAGAGTCCTGGCCTGGGCCTTGCAGTTTGCCAGACACACACATACCAGCCATGGGCGAAGGCACAGTGTTAGACTGACCATAGAGAAGGGGCCCCGTGTCTGGGTGGCGTCAAAGAGCTGTCAGCCAGGCGAGTGGGGAAACACCTGGGCAGGACCGACAGAGGGTGGATGTGGGCAAGTGAGTGCCCCCGGGGGTCTCAGTTGGGGTGGTCCTGGAGGTTTGCTGGGGCACTGAGAGACTAGGGTGGGGGGTGTCACTTCTGGAAGCCAGTTTCATTTAGGGCAGAGTAAAATGGTGGGGACAGAGTTCAGACCTTGTGTCCTACCCTTGCTGATGTAGTAGTGCCTCTTATGTATACCCTCATGCCAGGTATTTCGAGAGGGCGGGAATGACCCCCTCCCTTCCTCAGGGGTGCTAGGTGACTCTGGTATAGGAGCATTTTCATTTGTCGTGTTAGAGTCACCAAGAAAGTGGCCATGTAGCTACAAAAGGAGCTGAGTTCCTTCAGTCAAGTGGAGAACTGGGTTGCCCTTGTGGGCGAACCTGTCATCCTCCCCTGGGGCAGGATACTTGGTTAGGGCCCTGGGTTGGTCTCAAGGCCCTGAGGGATCTCGGAGCCCTGATAGCACTTAGGTAAGGCTGCACCTGGATCTGCCACCTCACAGGTCCTCATTTACGCTGAGGAGAGACTCACATATGCAAATTTAACTATTTTAAAGTGAACAGTGGCATCTCGTGCATTCACAGCATGCGGTCACCGCAGCTCTAGTTGGACGTGGTCATCCTTCTTTAAGACAGAACGCATGTGGACCTGAGGGCCAGGAGTAGAAATTGAAGGAGAAGTTAAAATTCTATCAGAAGTATTCATTAAAAAGATTTGAGCAAACTGTTTCAGTAAGAAACATCAAGACAACTTCTGGGTGACCAAGGCATTGAAATTGGCTAGTCCTTTTTGATGACATTTTCAGCAAATAGTTGGATGAATTTCAAACATGTAGGAAATCCTGCCAGGAGCTGAGGCACTCAGGAGTAGCTTGGGCCACGCTTCTGGGCTCTGGTATAGGGGACATTTGGTTTCCATCACGATCCTAAGGGAACAGATTGATTGCGACACTTGGAGAACGTCAGACTTCAGTGTGGATCTCACTGTCCCAAACGAGTCATTTCCATGGAGGGCAGCTTCCCTTTCCAGTTTTTCTGAATCTCAGTCACCTTTGACAGAACTAAACATAAGCAAAAGAGGGTGCAATGCCCTGTCTGGAGCAAGCTGCTCTCACTGCTTTTGTTCTGTCTGATTCTAGAATGTTCCACACACATGTGACTGCTTCATGTACCTCTTGGTGAAAGCACCTGTGTGATGGGGAGTTGCTGACCACATAGAGTGCAAGCTGTCCCCACTCCCCCTTCAGCGTTAAGGTGCAGGCCAAGGACAGGCCAGGGACGGCAGGAGAGGGGCCTGGACGCCTGGGTGATATCTCACTGCAGGGGAGCTCTTTGGGCCTGCCCAGGGTTGGGACTTGTTTCCTGAAGGTGAGGAGAGCTATTTCAGTATAATTGTGGTTTTTTTCACAACTTAGCCTTAAAGTGTGATTGATACTCAGGTCAATGACTTTGGAGGCCCTCACACAAATCCGCAGTTGGGAGGTCACTTCCAGGTGAGAGAAATGCAGGGAAGTCAGGGATACCAGGATGACCTCAGGGTTGAGCCCAGCAGGCTTTCCCACAGCTGAGTGTTGGGAGGGAGGAAGGGGCAAATCCAGAAACCAAAAAAAGGAGGAGGAAGGGTCGAGATGGTCAAGCCACTGCTACACGTACACTTATAACAGGCATAAAGATGAGGCTGCTCCTCAGTTCTGAAGGACGTGTTGGTCTGCAGTTCAGGTGCTTACATTTGACCTGGGGGAGTATGGTCTCTGAGCTCTCTATGGCCAAAGCCATCATCAGGCACAGTTATCCCAGAAGGTGGCTCAGCAGGGTCAGAATTTTTATATGTGCAGGAGAGAAAAAAAAATCTTTCCTGCTACCCCGTTAGGTTCAATGACTGAGGCCCTACAAATTAAACTGATGAAAGATAAATTAACAGGAGAAAAACCTTACTACCTACACATATGGAAGCCTTCACAGAAAAGAAGTCAGGACCCAAACACCTGGTTAGACCTGGGGGCTTCTGTGCCCTTCTAACAAAGCCATAAATTTTGAGGAAATGACAAGACAAAGGGATTTCTGCTTCTGGGGGTGGTAAATTGTGGAAAGGCAAAAACATGGGGGAAAATAATGGAAGATAAGGGTTATTTCAGTGAGGTGTGTCATACAGATTCAGTCTCCTGCAGTCTCCCGGGTGATTAGTGTCTCTGATGATGAAGAGGTGTCCTCTTCCTGGGAGGGGAGAAGAGGGCACCTTCACAAAGGGAAATGCGTGCTCTGCAGAGAGGCGGGTGGTAGAGTACATCATGCTTTGCCTCAGATGGCGGTCTTTCCATGACTCCCCAGCTTTGGAGGCTCAGCCCTCCTGTAAAAGGCTTCGTTTGGGGTTTGTCCACATTGTGGGTTCGGGGTGCATGGAGGTCACACGCAGCCTTCACACAGACTAGCTTGGAGGTCAGAGATTAATGTCTAGGTGTAAGAAATGGACTTCAGGAGAACTGATGAAGAGCTAGCTGATTTGAATGCCTTTTCCATTGTATGAGACTTTAGTACTTGTCATTTTCTACATTCTGAGCAAAGCTTAGGTCTCCTATATATTTTTCATTAACTGGGTTTTTCTTCCAACATCAGTGCTTTTTCTGTTGCAGGCAAAGCGAAGGGACTCACCTGCTGAAGGCGGCCAGAAAGCCACTGAGCACGACAGTAAGCAGGTACCGTGTGCCTAAGACAGGATTTCACGTTATTTTTATGACTGGAGAGCAGGCCATTTATGGCTTTCTAACTCACTCAGTCATGCTCACTATTGACTCACAAAGTGACCTGGTTAATGTCCATGTGTAAATTAATTATGTTTTTACTTATACTCTTCTTAAAGCTGTGTATTCCATATGTCCTTTGTTTTAATGTTTAAAAAAATTTGTGTCGTACAGGCAGACCTTGGGGATATTGCGGGTTGGGTTCTAGACCGCTGCAATAAAGCAAGTATGGCAGTGAAGTGAGTCGTAATCCTTTTGCTGGTGGAGGGTCTTGCCTTCAGTCTGTAAAAAACGCAACATTTGCGAGGCGCAATAAAACGAGGCCTGCCTGTACCGTGGAAGCAACAAAACCCAAACCTCTGAGAGTTTCCTCGACGGAGGAGTAAGACCTAGACAGTCCTTGTCAATGTCCTGGGGCTGCCGTAACAAAGCACCACGGACGGGGACGTAAACAATAGAAGTTGATTCTTGCAGTCTGGAGGCCAGAAGTCCCTGGCCTCTGTCCTGGGCCTGTAGGTGCTGTCTTCTCCCTGTTTCATCTCGTCTTCCTGTGTCTGTCTCCAGATTTCCCCTTTTTATAAGGACATCAGTCATAGTCATTGGGACCCACCCTACTGACCTCATCTTAACTCAATTCCCTCAGTAAAGATCCTGTCTCCAAGTAAGGTCACACTTGGGAGTTTCTGGGGTCAGGACTCCAACATATGTCTGGGGACACAGTTCCGGCCACCACAGCGTATAAGATGAGCCTGGCTTGGTCTTTCTAAGTCACAGTAAATTGTCACATCTGAGATAATGGTCGCTGTGTTCACTGAGGTTTTGTTGACTGTTTTCCCCTCCTCAGTGAGGCTGAGTGGGGGGCTTCTTGCTGACAAAGGAAACAGAAGGTCCCAGGGATGGAGAGGCTGGTGCTGTCCTCTGGCCAGAGCAAGGGGTCCCTGGGGGCAGCTGTCAACCCATGAGAGCTGCCAGGCCGGCCCCAAAGTAACGATGTCCCCTCGGTGTACCCTTTGTCCCTTCGAACTGAACAGGAACCTGGAGAGGGGTCCCGGGTGAAACGCTGGGAACACTAACCTGGCCTAGGGACCCTCCCCCCACCCCCCGCCACTGTCCTGAGATTTCAGCAAAGTTGGGGCCTTTCTTTCTGTTCAGCACAACCCAGCTTCCCACACGCTTGTTCAAACTGAGTTGTTTTGAGAAGCAATGTTTTTTTATGGACACTGCTGCCCTAAGGACCCCAAACCCTTGTTTTTCTCCATCACGGTAAAAAAGACAGAGAGTTGTAAACATTTGGAAGTCCTGGGGGCACAGTGTGCCGAGCAGGGAATGCTCACCTCTCTGGCCCAGGACTTCAGCCAGTTGTCACTGTCTCTGCTGTGATCTTTATTTTAAATTCCTAAAGGAGTAACACCTTTTGTTTCCTTCTCTCCTGGTTTTCTGGACATCCCCCCTGAGGGCACCTCCCAAATGGTGGTCTGGAGCAAATTAGTCATTTTTGTTCTATTAGAAGCTTCTGAAGCATGTGTTTGAAATCAGCAGAAGGTTAGTTGAAAGTAAAAATTCAACTTAGTTATTTTGTGATTTTTTTTTTTCCTTAAGAGATCCTGATCGACAAGATGTTTATTAAGAATCTGAAACATGAAATGTTAGCAGTAACGTAGCCCATGGGCATGTTGCCTATCTCTGGGCAGTAGAAGAAAGTCCTGGAAAGGAGTGGGAGGGAATGCTCAGGGAGCTGCACCCAGCAGGATCCCACACCGGCCCAGGGCCCAGAAGCCCAGGAGAGGGACCCTGGAGACATCATGCTATGTGACTTCACGCTGTCCCCCACACTGCCTGATACATCCTCACGTTGTGGTAGCAGCCCCTCTTCTCTGGCGCTGTGAGTAATCTGGACAGGTTCATCTACCAGCAAGCTCTCACCTGTGCCCAGAGGCTGTCCAGTCCCAAAGCCAGGCTCCAGGGGCAGCAAGCACCAGGCAGAAGCAGGATTGGAGAGCCAGTTCCAAGGGTCCCTAGGCCAGGTTAGTGTTCCCAGCGTTTCTTCCAGGACCCTTCTCCAGGTTCCTGTTCAGTCTGAAGGGCCGAAAGGTAAACCAAGGGAGAACTGTTACTTTGAGGCCGGCCTGGCAGCTCTCCCGGATTGATAGCTGCCCTAGGGATCCCTTCCCTGCACGTGGGCGCCCATCTACCCTGGCCGGGGGATAGCACCAGCCCCTCCATCCCTGGGTTCTCCTGTTTCCTCTTTGTAACTACGAGTCTCTGTGTCCTCAGGCCCCTGTAGTAGCTCTTGTTTTGGGGGCCTCAGCCATTGGGTTGGAATGAGGAGCACTTGGTGCCTTTTCTTCCAGAGGTTTCTTTGATAAACTGGGGTGGTTTAGTTCCCGCTTAGTACAGTCCACTCCTCAACTTCTGTCTTCCTTCCTGAGTGGTTTCTTTCTCAGAAGCCTCTTGCTCACTAGGCAACACTTGGCAGAATGCGCCAAGCAAAACAGCTCTCCTGCTGATGGCTGCACCATCGTTCAGAGTCGAGGCGCCCCTGTGGCCCACACAATTTTCCATGCAGCCTGCAGAGACTGCGGAGAAGCCGTCCGCGGTGTGTCCAAAGCCCCAGACTCACTGTCGCCCCACCTGAGAGGCCCAGTGTGAGGCAGCCAGGCGCCAGCCCCAGAGCACATGACCCTTGTGAGAGTAGCATGGTTGGGCACAGAGTCATCATCCTGAGTACCTTGTGGGAGTCACTTCCTGGTTAACAACACAGGCTTTCAAAGTTGTCACTTTGATAGAGTCCCCAGGTTACTCCAGGGTCCCTGTGGCCAAGTGTCTAGTGTTGGTGGAAGTTGCTCTTCTCCAGCCTCACTAAAAAGAGGCAGACACTTGAACATGATGCCAAAACACAGGCAACAGAGGAAAAAATAGATAAGTTGTGCTTCATCAAAATTAAAAACTTGTGTGTGTCAAAGAAAACTGTCAACAGAGTGAAAAGACAGCCCATGGAATGAGAGAAAACATCTGCAAATCATGTCCGATAAGGGGTTAATGTCAGCGACTTACAAAAAGCTCTTACAACTTAACAGCAAAGCAACACAATTGAAAAATGGTCAAAGGACTTATATAGACATATCTCCAAAGGAGATATACAGATAGCCCATAAGCACATGAAAAGATACTCAACACCACTGGTCATCAGAGGAATGCAAATCAAACCACAATGAGATATGACTTCCACACCCATGAGGATGGCTGCATAAGAAACAAACAAACAAAATAACAACTGTTAGTGAAGATGTGGAGAAATTAGAACTTTTATGCATTGGAAACCAGTATGCTGGTTCCTTAAAAAATTAAAAATAGGACTACCCTGTGATCGAGCAATTCCACTTCTGGGTATATACCCCAAAAGTATTGAAAGCAGGATCTTGAAGAGATATTTGTACACTCATGTTCATAGCAGCTTTATTCAAAATTGCCAAAAGTAGAAGCAACCCAAGTGCCCATTGACAGATGAATGGATAAATGTGGTGTGTGTATGTACGTGTGTGTGTGTGTATGTGTGTACAGTCCACTATTATTCAGCCTTAAAAAGGAAGGAAATTCTGACACATGCTACAACGTGAATGAACCTTGAAGACTGTATTAGCTCAGGCTGCCATAACAGTACCATAGACTGGCTGGCTAAAATAATAGAAATTTGTTTTCTCAGTTTTGGAGGCTGGAAGTCCCAAATCAAAGTGTGGGCAGGTTTGATTTCTCCAAGTCCTCTCTCCTTGGCTTGCAGATGGCTGGCATGTGCTTACATCCTTTCCTCTGTGTGTTCACATCTCTGGTGTCTCTTCATCTTCTTAGAAGGACACCACTGCTATCGGATCAGGATCCCACTCTTATGACCTCATTTAACCTTAATCACCTCCTTCAAGGACCTGTCTCCAAATAGAATCACATTGGAGGTTAGGGATTCAACGTTCAGATCTTGCAGTGTCAGACACAGATATTCAGTCTATAACAAAGATATGCTAAGTGAAATAAGCTACACACGAAAGACCACATATTGTATGATTCCACTCATATGAGGTCCCCAGAAGAGTCAGATTGTTACAGACGGAAAGGAGGATGGTGGTGCCAGGGGCTGGGGCAGGTGGGGATGGGGAATAAGTGTTTAATGGGCACAGTTTCAATTTGGGAAGATGAAAACATTCTGGAGATGGCTGGTGGTGAAGTCACAGCAGGTGCCTCAGTCTGGTGGCTCCAAGCTGGGTTCAGTGTGTAGGGTTTAATGTGAGGCATATGCAGTGTCGTCTGTGGGTTACTGTGATTCCTAGCCCACCTGGAGATGACACGCAGCCCAGCAGAGGGTGAGAGGAATGGGAGGCCTGTGATCCCACCTCCACAGATGGAAGGACAGGGAAGACCACTTGTGGGTGACCCCAGGAAGTGTTGGGGGACACTGCTCTCCAGACTTCTGCGGTTTGAATTATTTTTAAATTTTAGCCTCAAACATAGTGGTGATCAGTTCTAGGGTCTCTGCACTTGTGGACTGATGGTCTGTCATGGGCACCTCTCTTGAGCAAAGCCAGGAGAGAGTTGGGAGCTCGTGAACACAGAGAACGAGGCCTCAAAGCCAGGACACATTTGCTCCAAAGAATTGTCCTGTGTCAGATTTTTGTCTGTCACAATGCACAGTAACACCATTATGGAAACCTTCCCTTAAGCTGACAAAATAGTAATCTCACCTTGTCGCTGGCCTTGTTGTAGCCGCCCCACCTCCAGGTTAACTTCTCCGGTATTATTTTAAAGCAGAACCGAGACATCACACCATTTACCTTGATATAGTTCTGTGTCCTGATTTCCTAGTGACCCCGGAATCTGCTGTTTAGATGCAGCTGCTGCACAGAGCCCTGAGGTCTGGCTTGCGGCACTTTCCCGTGCCATTTTCATTGAGTGTTTTTCTTGTGCACACAGCCTTCCACATTACTGGCTCTTCATCAAGTTTGTGCTAGTTCTTTGTCTTTTTAATCTGTTATCTAGCAAATAAAAATAGTGTGAATTGCCTCCAGTTTTTACTTTTTGGAGGTAATGAGGTCATAGGACCAGTTCATTGATGTTTTCAGAAGGGGGCCGGCTCTCTACTTATATCTCTTGGTGGGTTGTTTTCTATTGCTGTATGCCTGCTTTTGAAAATTGCTTTTTGCAGAATAGTTCATTAGATGACACACTTTCTAGATGCATTTGTTCCCATCCCTGAGTGATCGGCAGCTTGCAATTCTGCCTGTCGCTGTTATTGTAAGCAAGTAGACGTTTAGAGAAAAAGTCTATTTTTTTGCTTTGGGACTAGAAGTTGGCCAACACTCTGCATTAAGGTCATGCTGTTGTTGTCTGTGCAGGTGCTTCTGCTCATGTTGTTTGTGTCTTTGCACAGAACCATCTGGCGGTGTTTGCAGTGGTTCACCCGCTTGCTCCCAGTGTGAGCTCCAGCGTGGCGTCCAGCCTGGCATCTAGCACTGGCTCCGGTGGCTCCTCCCCCACCACTCTGCCTGCACTCCCGGCCCGTGCCCACCTGCTTGACCCTACCAGCGATGCCCTGGAGTCTGTCCCAGGTAAACCCAAGACTCTCCTCATCTCCCTGACTTCTCTTAGCACTGACATTGTCGTGTTTCTGTAAGAATCTATTTCAGACATGTTGCAGAATGTAAATTTTTGTGGAAAAGCCAGACGTGTGTTTTTGGTCATCTTTCACTTTGGCTGTATTGCGCATGGTCATGAGAACACTGGCCTCACCAGGAGCCTGGGGCTGCAGAGTAATTGAGTCCTCCTCCTGCTGGGGCAGCTGCACAGCTAAAGGGCAAGGCAGAGATGGAGGCTTTAGGGGAATGAGAATGGGAGTGATGATTTAAGATTGGAGTTAGCATATTTCTAGTAATTTTTCTAGCCATTATCTAACAACTGAGGGGCACCCTCAGCCTGTTTTTGTATGTCACTGACCATCTTGCTGTGTGTTCTGTCATTGACTTAAATATTTCCTGAACCAGTTACTGGGAGGTGAAGAGGTGTGTTTTTTCCAGGGTAAACATCGTCTCCATTTACAGATAATATGTTTTTATTGCTGTTGTTATAATAATGATTCTCTACTATCTGTGAGATCCTCCCATTTTCTCTGACCTCCCTCCTGAGATCACGCATAAGATTATATCCCAAATACTAGTGCCCAGGGTTATGGGAAATAATGGAACCTCAGAACTGCCTTCTGACTGCAGGATGGCCGTAGCTGGGCAGTCTTTGTATTGCTGAGGTCTCCAAGGACCTGGAGTGCCCACCCTACCTACTTTGGGGCTAATAGGTGTAGGTCGGATTTTCTCCTGTAGTGCAGTTTCATTCAGATTATATTGTTGCTAATGCATTGAGTTAAAATAATCCATTTTTAAATTCAGTCATTTATTTAAAATGGGTGCTGTTTCCCAGCTATTCTGTATTTAATGGATTTAGTGGAATAATTTCGGGGCCACTTGACAGGTTTTCTTTGCTTTTCACTTCATACGAACAGATTTCTGATTAAAATAGTGACCATTAAACTAGCAACCTGCAGAGCTCATTGCCCGAAGTGACCCGCCGCAAAAAGCGGCAGGATCCTTGGTTTCGCGAACGGCGGGGGCGGGGCACGTCTGAGGCTTGCGTCACCGGGGGCGGGGCCGGTGCGTGCGGGACTGGAGCCCGTTTAAGGCTTGCGTAATCAGGGGCAGGGTTTGTCTAAGGCTTGCGTCATCTATGGGCGGGGCCGGCGTGGGGTGGGCGGGGCGCGGGCCGCGGGCCGTATTTGAATCCGAGGTGGTGGCGGCGGACGGTGAGTCAGCATCCTCAGCCCTGCACTGTCAGGTACGGGTCGTCGTTCTGCGAAGCTGCGGAGCGGGCCGAGCGCCCCTCTCAGGTGTGGTACCGCCAACCTCCCTCTCTAGGTGTGCCTCCCCTCCAGGTGCTCCTCGCACTGGTCCGCAGTGCCCGCTTCCGGACCAGGTGTGACAGCCAGGGGGGTTGGTACCGCGTTTCCTAGGGGCTGCGGAATGAGGTAAATGCAGACGTGTCCTCTTGAGGAGCCTGCTCTGCAGAGGCTCCTGCTGTTCCCTGGGGGGCGCCAGCCGCGAGGCTTGTCCAGGAGAGCCTGCATTACCTGACAGAGGTGGGTCTCTTGCTCCCGAGAGGACTATTTCCTGTCTCGTCCCGCTGTGAATCGCCGCCTGCGAAAACTCAGACCGAAGGGTGAGCGGGTATGCCAGGTGCTTCTCCGTCCTGTAGTTGGGGGAGGACTGCCTGGATCGGTGGGTGCGGGGAGCCTCGGGGTCCTCCAATGTGGCCTTTAATTCTGCACTGTGTGCGTTGTCCTCGTATGTCCCTTGACCCCAGGGGACCGCGACGCCTCTCGAATGTGCTTTGTCACGTCGCGAACAGGGCTTTGCCAGAGCCATTACTCAGCAGCTTTCAGCTAATTTATCATTAACATCTGGGCGGTTCCTGATATGTTGGCTGGGCACAGTTTAAGCATCTGAATTCATCTGGATTTTGAGTATTAAAGCCGTTTTGAAAGTCAGTTCTTTTAAGAGAATATCTCAGGAGACCTCGGTCTAATTTCTGGGAACAGCAAGATGTGGTAGGATGAGAGAAGTACTTCTAATGAGAAAGTGGACCAGGACCCATTCTGGGAGCAGCTGTCTCTGCCTTGTAAGCCCAAGGCGGCCTGTGGTTTGTCAGGTAAGGATTGGCCCCTCTTGTGCTGACTGTGCTTGAGGGGGCAGCAGGGTTACACCTGTGTGCTGAGTCATGGGGTAGGTGAGCATGGTGAGATAAATCACTTCCAGGTGGGAAAAGGCTCTTGCAGTCCAGTTTGCTTCTCCCATCCACCTAGTCATTCATTCGTTGCGCCTTTATTATTCAAAGTGCTTCTGAAACTCCACTAGCTTTGAAGCTGACCATCCATAACCTGACATCAGAACTGCTGATTCTGAGGACTGAGTCCATGTTCTTAGATCTGACTTACTAGCATACCCAGGACAGGGGATTGGGACCCCAGGCTGGGTAGGTGTGCCAGGACAGCTCATGAAGGGCAGGTTTGGGCCTCCATTCTTCTGGCTGCAGCACAGAGAGCCTGGAGAGGTGGGGGAAGGGGAGGGGCAGGGTGCTTGCTCTCAGCCGGTGAGTCTGCACATTGGTCAGCACTGGTTCAGGTGCACCCGCACGCACAGTCTAGGGTGATATGCAGGAATGGAGCAGGGGGCGATTCTGAGAAAGGTTTTAGAGGCTGAGCAGGAGTTCTCTCAGGACAAGTGGGGCTGCAGCCTATAGTAGTGTCATAATGTCCTTTGAGAACAGAAAGTGAGCCATTCCTGGGATGAGAAGGCCGCTTGGGGTAGGGGCAGGGTGAGGCAGAGTCGGGCCAGCAAGTGTTAACCTGCATTCCAAGATGTACAGTCTTTTCAGGAGGCAGGACTTTTGACATGATGGGGTTGGCATTATAGAAAGGTCACTCCTGGGATAGTGCAGGTCGTTGTGAAGGGGCAGCCTGCAGAGGTGGCTAGAGCTTGGTCCCCTTATTGATGAGGGTTGAGGGAGGAGGAGGAGCTAAGGGCTTCTGCTGAGTGGACCTAGGTGCACCAGCTTGAGGGGGGCACCTGTGTGCAGCTTGAGACAGCTGATGCAGTAGTGGGGCCTCTCCCTGGTAGGAGGAGGTAATGTGGCCATGCCGGGGAATCTAGGGCATCTGGAGGTGAGGGCTGCAGAATCCATGTCTGGGCATGGAACGGCTGCTGAGCTTCCAAGGAGGGTGGGAGGACCAAGAAGTGGCCCCAGGCAGAGGAGAAGGAGAAGAACAGGACAGGAAGGAGGTGGGCAGGGACCACCTTTGACCAGAGGGGTTTTGAGGAATGGCTGAGCGCTGAAGAGCAAGGCCTGAGCAGTTTGAAAAATGAGACAAGTGAGGATGGCAAAAAGTAAAGGATAGGCTGACGGGGCAGGCTTGAGTGACGGGCTGCATCGTCCCAGAGAGCAGGTAGGAGCAAGAGATTGGACCCATGATGGAAGTTCACAGCAACAGGACACAGGTCTGTTGCTGGCAGGTTGCTGGGTCTGTGGAAGGTGCCCATTTAAACACCAGAACACAGCCTGGAGGGGATAGGTTGGGTGGGGGCTGTCCCCAGGTAGTCCCCATTGTTTTGGGGTGAAATATGTCCCCCAAAAATATATTTATCAGTCTTACCTTCTTGCCCCTCACCTGAGAATGTGACTTTTTTCGGGAAGTTTTTGTAGATGTAATCAAGGTAAAATTAGATCATTAGCATGGGCCCTAATCCAAAATGACTGCTGTCCTTATAAGGAGAAGGAGATTTGGATAACAGACAGGGGTGAAGACGGCCAGGTAACAAGGGAGACAGAGGTGAGTGATGTATCCACAAGCCAAGGAAGGCCAAGGGTTGGCAGCAATGTCCAAAGCTAGAGCCTCCCAGGGCCTCCAGAGGGAGTGCTGCCCCACACACCTTGATCCCGGCTTCTGGCTCCAGAACTGGTCGAATGGATTTTTGGTGTTTAAAGCTGCCTGGCATGTGGTGCCTGGTTTCAGCGGCTCCAGATACGAAGGCCCCCATGGTCCTGGGTGTTAGGAAGAAGCTGTCCATGGAGCAAGAGGAGCTTGCTGCAAAGAAGGGCTTGAGCAGCACAGCTGACGGAGAAGGGCACCCACAGAGGGAGTCCCCAGGAAGAATATCAGCCTGTGCAGGCCAGAGGTGGGCACTGCTCCCATAGGTTTCTGCTTCAGGGTCTCCCTGAGGATCTTTCGTCACACCTGTGGCATCAGACATTTTTCACATCACCTGGTCCTTGGCCATGGTGTTGGGTATATCGGGGAACCTGTTGAAGAAGCTGGTCCAGCTGTGCAGGTGCTGCCAGGCAGCATCTCATTGCTGCTGTTGTCACAGGAGGCCACCATGAGGAATGCCGTCACCTTCCCTGGGACTGAAGAGCTTGCAGTGCTGCCAACCTGGAGCCTGCTGTCTGCTCCTTCCCACAGACATCCTTGTAGGGTTAGGTGTCTGCAGGGCCAGTGTCACAGGCTCAGCACCTTCCCGCTTCACATTCCAGAGCAACAGTTGGAATCTGGGGGCTGTAGAGAGGGGCAGCGCTGGGCTCCTGGTCTGCGTGAGGGGCCAATGGCACCCCTGAGTGTTCACCACCTTTCCAGATAAGACCTTCAAAGTCCTGAACACCTTCATGTGAATAGCTTTGCAGGGGGGCAGGGCCTGGGTGTTTCCCCACTGCTCCTAGTGACAGGACTGGTTCTTCAGGTGACTTGGCAGCCTGACCCTGATGCTCCACGGTTAGAGGCCCTCCAGCACTCTCTCTGGCCAATGGAGCATGGTCCTCAACTCACTCTGTGGTTCCCAGCAGGGTCGGGTTGGGGTCATGTTCATAGGCAGCAGTGATGAAACAAAGAGGCAGGCCCTGGGCCTCACCAGGCAGGGCTGCTCCCTCATGTCCCAGAAGCAAGCCCTCCCCATCTGCCTGCCTTTGTGCACACCGGGCCTCACACCAAGGAGGCCAGAGCCGATGGCTCACAGATGTGCAAGCCTAGCACCGAGCATCAGCGAGGAGCCCATCTTGTGGTCAGCCCACGTGATCCCCACCAGGGCTGAGTGGGGAAGGGACAGCGCAGCCGGGGGTCCCTGTTGGGCCTGTACCCCAAGTCTGCTTTACATACGTCCTGTAGCCAGCTCTCCACGAATCTGCACGTGCTGGGGACTTAATGTTCTTTGGAAGTCACACGTCTCTTGTCCTACGTTTTATGCCGATACAGTAAATGTGTCTCATTTCAAAAGCCAGCAGCACCCCACGGCACAGGTGGGTTCCTCTGTTTCCCTAGCTGCTCTTTCGTCTCCTTCCTTGGCTTAGCCTTCACCTGACTCTTGGATTCGAATGCAGTCGTTTAAAACAACACTAGCCCGGCCACTCCTTGCAGCCTAGGCCCTGCAGCTTCCTGGCATGACCCTGAGCAGGAGACATGGCTGTCCCTCTGATGCGGCCGGGAGCCTGGGCCGAAGCCAAGTGTAGGATGTGGTCAGAGCTGAGCAGTGGCCTTTCTCCCAGGGCAGCTCTGACTTGATGTTGCTCATCAGACATGATCCAGGGACTCTGTGACACTTGGAACCAGGCAGCCTGGGGCAGGGCAGAGGCAGGAGGCTCTAGAAGCCCATCTTTCTAACCCAGAGCAGCAGGTCTGACCGGGGTCTCCGTAGTGCATCCCCTGGGCTGTGCAGAGATGTTTGTCCCAGGAGTTGGGGGCAGGGTGACTTTGTGGCTTCTTAAAATGGGACTTGGTACGTCTGACCAGGCATCATGGGAGACTGAGCTAATAGGGGAGACAGGGCTCAGCCATACAGGAGAGGCCCACCTGCTTCTGGGAGGGGGTACTGTGAGAGGGCAGAGTGGGCCCCCAGAGGTGGGGTGTGAAAGGCACTGATTAGCAGAACTGTGCTGTGACTTAAGTGCCACCAAGCTTGCCTGACTTTGAGTTGAGAAGGTGGCACAGGCCCATGGGGTGTGTCCCAGGAGCTCCTGCATTCCTTTCCCTGATTCTGTGTGACTTCGGGAACTTATGGGATAGGTTCTGGCTTTGGAGGCTGGCTGGCCTGACCGCAGCTGCCCCAAGGCTGCTTCCTGCTCTGTTCCAGGTTGGCGAAAGTTTTGGGAGGTGGGGGGCCAGCTCTCAGGGGCCTGTGTGTTTCTGTTCCCCTTTAATAGACATGCCTGGGCCACCCTGGGGTCCCTGGTGGAACAGGGTGGAAATGGAACCCTGTTCACTGTTTGAAGGAAGAACAAGATGCAGGTCTCCCTGTCATGACCCCAGTGTGGAGGTCAGCATCCCCGTGTCAGCACACAGCACGAGTATGACCTTATGCCATTGTCTGTGAGCTAATTTCCCATGAACGGCACCCTCGTGGAATTTTTTTTTTTTACTGGTCAAGTATGTTTACTTGGTCAAATGTCATGCAGTGATTAGAAATCTAAACGTAGGAGAAACATGGTATTTCGGCGAGGCCATGCTGCGGGGGCCACATGTGGGATGCCAAGATGCTCTGGTTCTGGAGGAGGAGAGAGCAAGTCTAACTGGGAGACTGGCGGGGGGCCCATTCTCGGCCCCCATCCCTGAGGCCGGGGGTCTCTCCCTCCCCAGAGAGCCAGGCCTTTTTTTCATTGTGGCTCTGCATGTTCATGAGTGCTAACTCGACGTCTTTCTGGTTGGATAGGCTCTGCCTTAGATCTCCACCTTAGTGATGTAAGCCTCGCCCCGCTGGATAAGGAGCTGGATGAACAGGACAGCAGTGATCTGGGACCCACAGGTAAGAGCACTGGCACCTGGAGCTCTTGTCAGGGCGGCCAGGACAGCTGGACCTTTCAAGAATTCTTAAGTGGTTCTAGGGTGGAAGGGGTCCCATCTCCCCCGCGCCTCAGGTCCCTGCAGCCTGGGCAGGGTCAGCCTCCCACTCCCTCAGTTTACCTCCATCTGAGCAAAGGGGGCCCTGCAGAAATGGAGTAGGGGTGGGATGGGGGACAGGGACGGCCGGCTTTCATGGTTTTCTAGATGTTTTAACTACTACATTGACATAAAGATGAATATGTTAACATATATCAAATCATTTTATTTGACTAAAAGTTCATCTTTTTCTTCTGATGTTAAAAGAAATGAAACCATTTATGCGGGTTCTAAAATTACTGGGACCACCATGCTCGGGGTAGGTCAGTGGGCGGGGCCTTGTGGGTGTCTGGCCTCTGCAGGACCCCACTGAACCCCTTTGCTCTCTGTGCATTCAATACTTGTCTGAGCGGTGAGGGCGGTGGCCACATCTCACCCTGGGGGGAGCTCTGGCTCTGCATCTTCACGTGGTGGCTGCACGCCTGGGCCCCCTAGCAGCCACCCCTCTTTGTCCCCCTGCAGGTCAGAGGTTGCCTGGGGGCTCGGCACCCGTCACCATCCCGGGCTGCCTGGCCCGCTCCCCATCCCTGCACTCCTCGTCGTCCCTGTCCACCTCCCCACTCAGTTCTCTCTCCCAGTCCCTGTCGGGGCCACTCGTCTCCTCGGCCATGACGCCCCCCCAGCAGCCGCCACCCCTCAAGTCGGAGCCCAGGATGCTGGGCTCCTCAGCCTCGTCCTACAACTCCCTAGGTGAGCCAGGGTTCGCGGGGAGGGCCGCTCTATAGTGACGGTTTACAGTTGAATAAACCAAGGCTGTCCCATGCTGCCCTGCACACTCCCTGTGGTGTGAGCCTTGGCACTTACCTCAGGCCAACCCATGTCCCATGTGTCTGCTGGTTCGTTGGAGGTGCCCTGGGTTCTAGATGGGGTGTTGCATGCCAGCCTCTATTGCGGTCTCGGTGTGTCCAGGATCCTGAGACACAGTCATGACAACACTGCGGCGTGACCTACCTTTCTCACTTATACATGCATTGGGATTTCTGAGGCTGCAGAGGCGCAGCGTCGCCAGAGACCCAGTGCAGGAGCAGACAGATTTGTGAAAACAGAAAACAGCGCCATTTCTTGTTTTACATTATTTTTTCATTGAAAAATGTTACTTATATAATCTGTTATACTTTAAAAGAATATTTTAAAATATCTGTTTAATTCTTAAACGGTCATACACCGTATGACGACTTATTGGTCAGTGATAGACTGCGTGTACAGTGGCGATCCCATAAGATAATAATGGAGCCGAATTTTCTGTGAGAAATGGAAATGATAGGTGGTTCGGGTGGAATTTTTATCTCCGATGGGAGCAATATCTGTGGGACTTGGCAAATAGATTCCCTCTCACTCACAGCACTTCAATTTTGAATACACAGATGACATCTCATTCAGTCAGCCACTGAACTGTTTCAGCACAGAGGAGCCTATCCCCACAGTGCTACATATTCAGAGGGCACTGTGGCCATCCCAGATCTAACTCGATGGTCTCCATAGTGCACTGCTGTAAATTCTTTGTTGAGGAGCTAAGGTCCTGTGCAAGGACACAGTTCCACAGGAGCAACTTTAATAAGTATTAAGTGCCACTGCGACTTTAGAAGAAGCTTTCTGTGGTAATGTGGAGCCAGCCTGTCCCTGTAGTTTGAAAATATTTTCAAATATTTAATGATGTAAAGCGTAAGTAAGGTTTTTCTCTTCCATTAATTTAATGCCAGAGAGAGCCTTTTCTGCCAGATGTATCAGTGGAGTCAGAAATAAATTTCCAAAGTCAAAATATTGATTCCTCAGTTTTATAACCTCTCTGTGTTAAACACCTTTTATTTTTAATGAATACCACTGCTCCAACATGCTGTAGCCAAAACCACATTTCCACGACAATCCCCTATGTTCCTTTATCCCTCCATCTTGATTTATTATTCCTACTGATCCTCAGGCCACTTTTCACTCCTTCCTGACAGTCACTATTACGGTGATCTGTGTTTTCCTGGCCAGTCCACCCCACATCTCTGTTCACGGAGCATTTCAGATACTGTTAGAAGGAAGCAGTGGGGAGGGTTTGGGGACAGTGCTTATTGAGCCTCTAGTCGTATACAGTAATGTCTTAGGCCTGAAGGGACTCACCACTCACTGACTCACCCAGAGCAACTCCCAGGCCTGCAAGCTCCATTCATGGTAAGTACCCTATACAGGTGTACGGTTTTTTAAATATTTTATACAGTATTTTTATGAACATTTTCTGTATTTAGATAGACAAATACCATGTGTTAACAACTGCCTGCAGTATTCAGTACAGTAACATGCTGTATAGGTTTGTGGCCTAGGAGCAATAGGCTACACCATAGAGCCCAGGTGTGTAGCAGGCTAGACCATCTAGGTCTGTGTAAGTGCACTCTGTGATGTTTACACAATAACAGAATTACCTAATGATTGATGCATTGCTCAAAGTATCTCTTGTTAAGTGCCACGTGACTCTGTATATCAACAGGTGTCACCCAGGTAAACAAAAGCTCTTTGGGGGTCTCAGGATTCCACAAGTGTAAAGAGTTCCTGGGACCAGAGTTTGAGAACTGCTACACCACACGATGCAGTCACAGAAACTTTGAATTTATTTACTTTTCTGTTTAAATCTTGGTCAGAAGATCAGGGACAATGGCCTTGTCAGTGGAGCCCCAGAGGTCCCAGAGCCTGCTCAGAAGACGTCTGTGATGTCTCGGCGCACCTGGGGCTGACATCTCCTGTCTCCTCCTCACTCAGGTTTGACCAGCGTTCCTGGGAGCATCTGGGACTTTGTTTCCGGCAGCTTCTCTCCCAGCCCATCCCCCATTCTGAATGCCGGCCCCACATCCTCTGCAAGCGCAAGTCCAAACAGTGCGGAGCTGGCACGGGTCAGGCGGCAGCTGGATGAGGCCAAGAGGAAGATCAGGCAGTGGGAGGAGTCCTGGCAGCAGGTGAAGCAGGTAAGCACTGAGGTGGGGACGTGGGTGCAGGCCAAACTGATGTGCATGCAGGGTACCCCCTCCCCCACGCTGGCCACTGCAGCCCCGTGGGTTTCAGGCCTGTGACGCATGGCAGCGGGAGGCCAAGGAGGCAAAGGAGCGTGCGCTGGCGGCCGACAGCGCCCGGCAGCTGGCACTGCAGAAGAAGGAAGAGGTGGAGGCCCAGTTCAGGCAGCTGCAGGAAGAGCTGGAGAGCCGGGGCATGTCCACACTCCCCGGGCTGAGGGGCTGCGGCGACATTGGCACCATCCCGCTTCCCAAACTGCATTCGCTGCAGAGTCAGCTGCGCCTGGACTTGGAGGCCGTGGACGGGGTGAGTCCTTGTTTGTTTCCGAGGTACCAGCTGTCTGTCCTTGGCCCAGTGTGTGGGGAGAGCGGGGAGAGGATGACGGCCGGGACCAGGCCTGGCGCTGCTGCTTCCCCCGTGTGGTCTGTCCTGCCCCAGGTCCTTAGGTGGCCGCTCATGTTCTACTTCAGGGAGTGTGTGTACCACTTCTCTTGCCAGGCTGGCCCTGCACTTCCTTTCCGGAACCTTCCACGTTTGCCGGCTGTGCCCTCATGGACAGGGTGGATGCCCCTCTCACCCCACACCATTGGAACCATGGTGTATGCCTGGGGCATGTGACTGAGGTCACCCTCCAGGGTCACTGGTTACCTCTTGCCTGATTTCATTGTTTGTTCTGCTGTAGTATAAAACCCATTGCCCTCAGTTCAGGTAGAAACTCCTTTCACACCAGGGTGTTTTTGTTAGAGTATCTGGAAGTTTCCATGGCTCTGCCTCATCACACATGCCCTCTCTGCTGCCTGTGGCCAAGGTCCAGCTGCAATGCATATACCAGGCCGCTTCCCCTTCAAGTAGCCATCTCCCGGCTGTGGCTTTTCGCTCAGCCAGAGGCTGAGTGTCGAATCAAGGTCATGCTAAGCCCAAATCCTGGCAGCCACCAGCCACAGGTCATAGGCCTCTATCCTGGCCCTCTCCATGTCTGTGTGGTAGCTTGGCCCTGGGAGCCAGTTCTCTGCTTAAGGGTCTTATGGAGAAACAGCTTCCACCCCCATCTTTGTATTCCCCAGGTGGCCCCTGGCACGGATGTCCCACCCCAGCCCTGAGCCATATTGCGGTAGCCAGGGGACCATCGTCCTCGAGGGTTCTCACACTGCCTCTGGGAAGGCGGGGGGCTGGTGGTAGGGCGGGTCCTCCCATGACCCCCCCAACTCATCTTGCCCACAGGTGATCTTCCAGCTCCGAGCGAAGCAGTGTGTGGTGTGCGGAGAACGGGCCCGTGGCACCGTCCTGCGGCCCTGCCAGCACCGCGTGCTCTGCGAGCCCTGTGCCGCCAGCGCACCTGAGTGCCCTTACTGCGAGGGCCAGCCCCTCCAGTGGTGACAGTGGCCACAGTGGCCTCACTTCCTGGTGCCACCGACGTCGGGACCCTGGCCTTGAGCTGCACCCACGGTTTCATGGTATTCTCTTCACAGACCTTAACGGCAAACCCACAGCACGCCCACGCCTACCGCGCAGGGTCTGGGCAGGCACAGTAATTACATAGGGTTTGCGGTCCTGACACTACTGTGACCACATCATGGGAGTTCGGGTCCCGGCCAAGCACTTTGTAAGCTGAAGAATTTAAATGGATGGTCTAAGTTGCTATAAGCTGCTTTCTAGGTTCATGTTTTTTTTTTTAATATGCGATAATATGAAGCTTTATATGTGTACTGTGAACTTAAAATATTTCCTATCAGTTTATTGTTAATTCATATAGTATGGTAAATATGAGATTTCATATTCTGAAATTAGTACTTATGAAATGAGCATTTATCTAGTAGTGAGAAATGCCTAGGATTTTTACAAGTTTCAAATTAAGTGCAGACAAATAGTATTTATAGCAGAGTGATTATTGAAAGACATACATTTAGAAGTTTTTAATTTTATGAAAGGAACTCTTCCTAAACACGTGCATGCGCACACTAATTAGAGTTTTATATCCCAGCGTCGTGACATGAGGGAGCTCGATCATACATCTATGACCCGTGGCCACTTTTTCTAAGTGCCTGTGCCTTGCAAAAGAAGTGAGGGAAACAGTTCATTCAGTTTTCTTCCTTGAAACTTTGTAAGACAATTTGATACTAGTGAAAAGTGCAGCCAAGGGGGTACATTAATTTTACAGAGCCTTGTTCTGGACGGGCAGTAGTGCTCCCTACCTTCCTGGAGCTGGCTGCCCAGTGTCCCAGCTGGCCCACGGTCACTCCCCACACCTGGGACCACCAGGACTCCTGCCCATGTGGGACAGGCTTGCCAAACTTTGGCATGTCCAGACTTCAGGGTGACACTGTCGCCTGATATGTCCAGGTATTATCAGCCAGCCATGAGACTATAGGTTGAGGACATGGCCGCCATGCCAGAGGACCTGGCTCTACCATGGGTCCCTTGGCCCTTCAGCGGCAGCCTAGCTTCAGGACCACAGCAGAAACTCTCCTGAGAGCGGGTCTAATTTTAGTGATGACGAGAATCTCCTCTGGTCTGCAATGGGTC
Organism: Pteropus medius; assembly: GCF_902729225.1. NCBI lineage: Eukaryota > Metazoa > Chordata > Mammalia > Chiroptera > Pteropodidae > Pteropus > Pteropus medius. The sequence goes on along the minus strand of NW_024349798.1, from coordinate 3,662,244 downwards.
ATTTTGCCTAGAAATCTGAAAAGTGAGATGGCTGTAATTTACCCAAATTCTGCTCTCAGCAAAGCAGGTCTAGACTTCCGTGAGAAAATCTTTCCAGAACCTGCCGCTGGGAGCGGGAGCAGGTACTAGCCTTCTGGCCTGGAAGTGAACACTGATGCATTTCTACTCGCCTGGGGCTTTGCCAAAGACTTTTAATAGCATTTTTTAAAGTGCGAAGTGACTAGGTAAAAATTTTTATCAGTGACCAAATTAGAATGTATTTACTATAGTAAGTTTAAAACATTTTTAATGTAAGACAAAATGATTGAAAAGTTGTCATTTTAAAGGTGGATCCATGACATTCCGCAGCTAGTCCGCTACTAAAGGTAACTATTTACTTGGTTTTAGTGAATCTATTTGTTTTTAAATATAGTGATAATGATTTATTAGCTCTTAGAAATTACGTATATTTTGTGCTACTGTTATCACTGTTTAAGACTATTTTTATTAATATTTATGCACTTGTTTCCCATTTCGGGCCTTTAGCCTTTTTTGGGATAACAGGACTGTGTTTATGACTGATATCTAGCCTAGACATTTTCAAATTATAAACAAGAACAATTAAGCTTTAGGTCTATTTATAAGCTACTCCAGTCAGTTCTGTGGAATTTGGGGGACTGGAGGTGCAGTGCTTACAGGTGCCCCACAGCCGGGGCTGGGGGCACAGCCCTGAGCACTTGCCCTTCTCAGGTCAGGACTGGCTCTGAGGACAGGTATGTGATGGGAAGACCAAAGAACCACCCAGAGCAGAACTCGCCAGGTGCCCAGGCGCTTAGGGCCATCACTGCGGCATGCTCCGGGGGGCTGCTCCTGGAGGTCCTCCCCACCCTTGCAGTGGCCCTGGTCTTCTGAGGGAGCTGCCCTGTGCAGGCTTCACAGGCTGAGCTGGTGATTGGCTCAGCCTCTCAGGGCTTCACCATCCCATCTGTGGGTAAGGAGCAAGGGGTGTGCTGGGTGTAGCAACAGAAGCCGTGTGGTGCTTGGTGTCCTCTCCCAGCTCTCCTGTTCAACATTAATGGTAATATCGTCACACCATTCATGTAACTGGTCAGCAGACTTCAATTCAGTGTGGATGCTTTATGTGCATTAATTTATGGAAACCCCCAATCCGTATGTATGTTTTGAATATTTAGATGAGAATGTTATTGGAATGGAATTTTCTTAACCCAGAAGGTAGTATTTATAATGCATAATCATTTACTTGTAGTGAATTGTTTAAAGTTAACTCCTGTTTAAATTTTTTTACACTATAGCATTTATGCAATGGTTTACAGAATTCATGGAATTATTTTTATCAGTATGGGAATTAAAACTTTGAATCTTTATTTGTCTGCATCTTTGAGCACAACCCTGACAGCTGCTAGCCCAGAAGGCACAGCTTTTCCCAGGACTTCTTGCTCTGCACCATGGTCCTGGCCCGTTGTTCCTCTTTTCTGCTATAAGATGCCAGTCTGGTTGTCTCCAGCCCAGTCCCAGATTCTCACAAGGTGTCTCCACGCAACCCCAAGTCACCTCGTAGCTGCTCTGTTGTCCTGTGTGTGGGTGTCTTGGGGCCCAAGTGTTCAGAGCTGGAAGTTTCTGCCAAAACACCAAGAGGTGACAGGTCAGGACCTCGTTCATAGGCAGCAGGTCCTAAGGTGGGCTTGGCCTCTTGACCAGACATGACTTACCTGCAGGCTTGGTATAGGAGATGCCATGCTGGGTCAGCATACTTTTAAGTCTTTTAATCTCCTTTGACAGTTCCTTATGTGCCTGGAACAGAAGAGTTCGAAGAGAAAGTCAGGCCCCTTGGCAGGAGGCCGTCAGTGTCCCGGGAACTCAGCCTCCTCCCACTAATCTGTACCTTACTGCAGCTCTCCAAGGTCTCAAACTCCAGGCCCTGAGTACCTCCTTCCTGCTGTGCAGAGTCATTTTCTCCTAGGGCCTTTAAATAGCCAGCATCCTCAAAAAGTGCCCTGAGCAACTTCTCATAGCCCTGAAGGTCAAGGAAGGAGAGAGAACACCCAGCTTGTGGCTGTGCTGCACCCAGCCAGGGGGGATGCCTGCCCCGGCAACTCACCTGGGAAGTGATCAGTTCATCAGCTAGGTCCTGCTCCACCTGGTCCCACCGCTGCTGCAGGGCCGTGGGCAAGGCTGGGTACACTAAAATCCAGCAGGAACCAGATTTAGCTGAGCCCCTTTGCCCCCCATTTCCCCACCCCTACTGGTCTCAGCCTCCTACCTAACAAGGAATGGGGATGGCAGACAAGGGGTGTCTCGAATGTCAGCGCATAGACACAGGTGCTTGGCTCAGACACACGAGCCAATCGGTTGCTTTTTCCACAGGTAAGCTCCACCTGGGAGGGAAACCTTGGTTGGTTGGTGGGTGGGTGGAAGAAGCCAGGGGCCCCCTCCCACATGGCCCCACCTTGCTCTGCCGGCTCCGGGAACGGCAGGAATCACCATCTTTCATCCACATGCCCCTGAAGGTGTTGTTGGCGATTTCCCACTCGTGCCAGATGCTGGAGAGGAGCAGAGTGTGAGGCTAGGTTGGGGGGTAACACCCCAAGGAACCCACAGCCACCTACCCTTCTGCAGCTCACCCCAGGATCCCACTGTAGGCATTCCAGCGGAAGGTCTGCTCATGCTGGGTCACATTGTGGAAGGGGCAGAACTCGTACTTGTACCTGGGGGTTACGACTGCCGTCAGAGGTGTCCCATACTCCACCCCTACCACCCCTCCCCTGACTCACGTGGACTCCACCAGGCTGAAGCACTTGCCAGAAAGTCTGAAGAGATGTGCGGGCCCTAGAAGAGAATGTGAACGCTGAGTCCAGTGCAAGAGCAACAACCCACAGAATGGGGGCCCTTCAAGAAAGTCAGGTTGTTTGAATCTTTAAAACGGAGCACGAAATCTTGAGTGAAGTTCCAAGCTTGTTTCCCTGTGAAACATCTAAAGAGGAGTTCTGGAAAACGTCTGAGCAACCATGTGGACACCAAGAACAAAAACACCTTCAAGTTTGTAGCACAAGGCCGTGGCATTTTCTCTTGCCCTGGGCCACCGCTCCCCAGTGTGGTCAGGAGGAACAGGCAGACCTTACCCGCAACACTGCAACCTGGCTGGGGGCTGCCAGAACTGGTCTATTTTGCCTCAGATCTCAGGTGCAGAAAGTGGGCACTGCTTGTGAAAGCTACAGGGAGCCTAGAGACTCAGAGTTTGGGGCAAGAGATTAGACACACAACAGACCATGTAAGGCCCTGGGGAGAAGCTGGGGTGAGACTCTAGGAAATACACAAACTGGCAGAGGTGTCTGTTTTTTCAAAGGTCCAGTTTTCAATAAAAAATTGCAAGACGTTAAAAAAAAAAAACAGGAAAACATGGCCTATTCAAAGTAAAAAGCTGACAGAGCCACCCCAGGAGAAGCCTGAATATGGGCCTTACTAAAGACTTTTAAACAACTACCTTAAATATGCTCTCAGAACTAAAGGAAAACACAAAACTATCAGGAAAACGATATGTGATCAAAAATATAAAAATTATAGAAATGAACCAAATAAAATCTGGAGCTGAAAAATACAACTGAAATGAAAAATCATGCAAAGACTTCAACAGATTTAAGCGGACAGAAAAATCAGTGAACAGAGCCTAAGGGACCCATGGGACCCATTCGGAGTCCTTGAGAGAAAGGGAAAGGGGCAGATTATTTGAGGATGCTATTGTTAAGAACTTCCCAATTTCATACAAATCCAAGAAGCTCCAAGTATGATGAACTCAGACCCATACCAAGGCACAAGAGACAAATGTCAAAAACCAAGTCTTGAAGGCAGCAAGAAGTAACTCAACCTCAATAAGCTGATTTCTCTGCAGAAACCTTGGAAGCCAGAAAGCAGTGAGATGAAAGAAAAAAGATGAGGGAGTTCACTGTCAATATACCTGCTGTACAAGAAACGCTGAAGGGAGTCCTTCAAATCAAAAAGACAGTAAAGGTAAATACATGGGCAAATTACAAAGCCGGCATTGTAATTCTCACTTGTAAATATATAGAACTTAAAAGATGGATGCATGCAAAAAAATTATATATCTATGTTAGCAGGTGCACATACAGGTAATTTGTGAAAAATGTAGAAACAGTGCTGTATAGAAGTTTTGATATGGGACTGAAAAGCTGGTATAAATTCAAATTCGACTTTAATAACTTTAGTATGTTATGTAATCCCTATGGTAACCACTGAGAAAATAGCTATACACAAAATATATACAAAAAATGAGGTAATCAAACATGTCACACAGAATAAGTCAACAAAAACTAATTGGAGGGAATGAGAGACAAGCTACAAGACAAATTTGCCCTTTTGCTTCCTGTAAGTCTTTACTTATCAATATGGACATCTCATCTTATTGCATTTCATTGCATTTAACAGATACTATGTTTTCATCAACACTGAGGCAAGCCCCTCCACCAGAAAAAGATTGACTCATTGAAGGGTCAGATGATGGTTATTTTTAGCAATAATTTATTTTTTTAAATAAGATTGTTATATTGTTTTGTAAATATGATGCTATACTGCATACTTACTACACTACAGTAAACATAAGTTTTACACACACTGAGAAACAACATAATTTGGGTGACTCACTTTACTGCACACTGGTCTGCAACCAAACCCCACAGCATCTCCTAGGTATGCCTACAGTTACTTTAAATGTAAATGCATTAAACTCTCTGTTCAAAAGGCATAGATTAAACTGTATACTGCTTATGAGAGACTCACTTTAGACCTAAAGACACAAGCAGTTTGAAAGTGAAAGGATGGAACAAAGATCTCTCATGCAACTATTAACCCAAGAGAGCTGGGGTGGCTACAGTAATATCGGACAAAATAGACTAAGTCAAAACTGTTAAGAGACAAAGGACATATACTGATAAAAGGGACTTATTCACCAAGATGATAATTATATGTACACCAAATATCGGAGCTTTAAAATACATGGAGCAAACACTGACAGAATTGAAGAGAGAAACACTGTAGTAATACAGGGTTCCTCAACCCTAGGCCGCCCCTGGCACCAGTCAGTGGCCTGTTAGGAACTGGGCCACAGCAGGTGAGTGGTGAGTGAGCAAGCAAAGCTTCATCTGTATTTGCTGCCGCTCCCCAGTGCTAGCATCACCACCTCAGCTCCACCTCAGATCAGGCATTAGATTCTCATGGGAGCACCGGTCTCCGATGCCAAAAAGGCTGGGGACTGCTGCAGTACTACAATGCTTGGACACATCAATACCCTGCTTCTAAGGAAAAGGACTTGAATGACACTAAACCAATTGGACCTAACAGACATATGCAGAACACCCCACCCAACAACAGCAGAATACACACACACACACATATAAACATTCTCTAGGATAGGCCATACATTAGACCATATTTTTTAAATCTATTAGTTCTTAATAGACTTAAGACTGAAATCATATAGTTTCTTTTCTGATCACAATGAAACCAGAAATCAATAGCAGCAAAAATAAGAATTTCATAAATCCACATAACCATTGGGTCAAACAAGTCACAGGGGAAATGAGTAAATATTTGGGAGACAAAAATGAAAACACAGGGCACCAAAACTTATGAGATATAGTGAAAGCAATGCTAAGAGAGCAATTTATAGCTGTAAAGACATTCAAAAATCTCAAGTCAATAACCTAACTTACACCTTAAGGACATAGAAAAAGAGCATACTAAACCCAGAGCTCAGAAAGGAAATAATCAGTAAAACCGAAAGTTCTTTGAGAAGATCAATATCAACAAACTTCGTTAGACTGACTAGGAAAAAAAATGACTCAAATTACTAAAATCTGAAATGAAAGTAGGGACATTACTACCAATTTTACAGAAAAAGGATTATAAGAATGCTATGAACAACTATACACCAACAAATTAATAACCTAGATGAACTGGACAAATTTCTAGAAACACAAACCTACAAATTCTTCTCAAACTCTTCCAAAAAACAAGAGGAGGGACACTTCTTAACTAATTTTTCTGAGGCGACATTACCCTTACACCAAAGCCAGAAAGACTATGAGAAAACTAGAGACCAACATCCCTTATGAACATTAATGCAAAACCCTCAGCAAAATATTACAGCAAACTAAATTCAACAGCACATTAAATGGATTCTATACAATGACCGAGTGGTACATTTTTTTGTATTTTGGAATGTATTTTTGTATTCCTAAAATGTAAGAACGGTCCAAAATACAAAAATCAATCAATGTAATACAGCCAACTAATAGAACGAAGGTGGGAGTCACAAGATCATCTCAATTGTTGGAAAAGAAAGCACCTGACAAAACTCAACACTCGAATTTCATGGTAAAAACACTCAACAAATGAGAAGGAGACTTCCTCAACACAACAACCCATGTGGGCATCTATACACAACCCACAGCTAACATCCTACTCAATGATAAAAGACTGAAAGTCTTCTCCCTAAGATCAGAGACAAAGCAAAGATGCTCTGAGCACTGCCAGTAACTATTCAACATCATACTGGAAGTTCTAGCCCGAACAATTAGGCAAAAAAAGAAAGAAAAGGCAAATGGATTAATTTGCCAAATTGAAGAGGAAGAAGTAAAATGATTTAGTCATGATTGCATATGACATGATCATACATGTAGAAAACCCTACAAAAATCCACAAAAATCTACTAGAGTTAATAAGTTCAGCAAAGTTGTAGGATATAAAATTGACGGTCAGAAACCAATTTTATTTCTATAGACTAATAATGAACAATCCAAACAATTCCATTTACAATAACATCAAAAAAGAAAAAATTTAGGAACACATTTAACCAAGGAGGCAAAACACTTGTGCACTGAAAATTACAAGATACTGCTAAAAAAAAAATGAAAGACATACATAAATGGAAAGATATCCTGTGTTCATGGATAGGAAGATTTAAAATGAAGATGTCAATACTACCCCCAGCTGACCTACTGATCCAATGCAATCCATATCAAAATCCCAATGATATTTTTTTTTCCAGAAATAGAAAAACCCATCCAAAAATTAAAATGAAGTCTCAAGGAACCTCAAATAGCCAAAACTACCTTGAAAAAGAACAAAGTTGGAGAACTCAATTTGTGACTTCAAAGCTACTGTAATTAAAACTGTGGCACTGGCATAAAGACAAACGTATAGAACAATGGCTAGAAAAGAGCCCAGAAATAAAATCTTGACTATACATTCAAATGATTTGACAAGACTATTCAATGTGGGGAAAGGACAGTCTTTCAATAAATGGTGCTGGGAAATGGGACATCCATACACAGACGAATGAAGCTGGACCATTGTTTTACACAATATACAAAAATTAACTCAAAATGGATCAGAGACCAAAACTATAAAACTCTTAGATAACATAGGGTAAAATCTTTATGACATAGGCTTTGATAATGATGTCTTGGAAAAGACATCAAAGGCAAAGGCACCAATAGAAAAAAATAGATAACTTGGACTCCAAAATTAGAAACTTCTATGCATCAAAGAATACTATCAAAAGAGTGGAAAGACAACGCCCAGAAAGTGAGAAAATATTTGCAAATCACGTCTCTAATGAGGGTAATGCCAAAATATATAAAGAACTCCTCCTATACAACAAAACCCCCAAGTAACCCAATTAAAAAATGGAAAGAGATACACTAGACATTTCTCTGAAGAAGCTATACAAATAGCCCATAAGCTCAGTATCACTGGTCATTAGAGAAATATAAATCAAGTCTACAATGAGGTATCACTTCACACCCATGAAGATGGCTATTATCAAAACACAAAGTTACATGTTGGAAGATGTGTAGAAATTGGAACCTTTGTGCTTTGCTGGTGGGAATGTAATGTGCAGCAGCTGCTGCTGAAAACAGTTTGACAGTTCCTAATAAAGCTAAATAGAATTACATGATTCAGTGAACCAACTCCTGGGTATATACCAAAGGAGCTCAAAGCAGGGACTCAGATACTGTACACGCATGTTCACAGCGGCATTATTCACAACAGGCACAAAGTGGAAACAACCCAAGTGTCCATCGACAGATGAATAGGTAAAACAAAATGTAGTATATATGTACAACGTACATATGTATTCAGCCTTACATGCTACAACACGGATGAATCTTAAAGACATTACTCCAAGTGAAATAAGCCAGTCACAAAAGGGAAATTATTATATGACTCCACTTTTAAGAAGTAATGTCTTAATCCATTCAAGCTGCTATAATAAAATACCACAGACTAGGTAACATATAAACTACAAAAATTTATTTTGCACAGTTCTGGAGGCTGGAAGTCCAAGATCAGGGTACCAGCATGGGTGAGGGCTGGTTCACAGAGGCCCTTTTTCAGTGCGTCCTCACATGGTAGAAGGGGTTAGGGATCTCTTTGGAGCCTCTTTATAAGGCACTAATCCCATTCTCGAGAGCCTGACCCTCATGATTTAAGCACCCCCCTAACACCCCGTCCTCTTAATACCATCATTTTGATGGTTAGGTTTTCAACATATGAATTTGGGGGGGAACACAGACCACAAGAGGTATCTAGAGCAGTCAAATTCATAGAAACAAAGTAGAATGGTGGGTGCCAGGGGCTGGAGGAAGGAAACGGGGAGTGTTTAATGGAGACAGGTTCAGTTTGGGAAGATGAAAAAATTGTGGAGATGGCGGTGATGGTCACATGACAGTGGGAATGTGCTTAATGCCTCTGAACTGTACATCTGAAAATGGCTAAAATGGTAAATTTTCTATTTTACCACAATGAAAAAGGGGGAAATTCATATTTCCTTGTACTTGCAAACAAAACACCAGAAGGCCAAACCACAAAAAACACAACAGAATCAAAACAGTATGATATTGGCATAAAAAGTGACACATGGGTCAATGGAATAAAATAGAGAGCCCAGATGTAAACCCACACATATATGGTCAATTAACTTATGACAAAGGATATAAGACAAATACAATGCGAGAATGTACAGTCTTTTCGATAAATGGTATCGGTTAAACTGGACTATACAGCCTTCGCCATACATAAAAATTAACTAAAAATGGATTAAAAACTTGACTGTAAGACCTGAAACTATAAAACTCCTAGGACAAAACAGAGTCAATAAGCTCCTTAACATTGGTCTTGGCACTTATTTTTTGGATCTGACTTAAAAAAGCAAAAGTAAACAAATGGGACTACATCAAACTAAAAAGCTTCTGCACAGCAAAGGAAGCCCGCAACAAAATGAAAAGGCAACCTACTGAATGGGAGAAAATATTTGTAAATCATTTATCTGATACGTAAAGAACTCATATAACTCAATAGCAAAAAAAAAAAGATCCAATTTAAAAATGGGCAGAGGATCTGAATGGACATTTTTCCAAAGAGAACATATAGATGGCCAACAGATACATGCAAAGATGTTCAACATCACTAATCATCAGGGAAATGCAAATCAAAACCACAGTGAGATATCACCTCATAGCTATTAGAATGGCCATTACTAAAAAGAAATAACCAATGTTGGCAAGGATGTGGAGAAAAAGGAATTCTTATGCACTGTTCATGGGAATTTAAATTGGTGTAGCCACTATAGAAAACAGTATGGAGGTTCCTCAAAAAATTAAAAGTTGAACTACCATACGATGCAGCAATTCCACTTTGGAGTATTTATCCAAAGAAATCCAGAACATTAATTCAAAAAGATATGCATGCCCATGTTAACTGCATCATTATTTACAATAGCCAAGATATGGAAACTGCCTAAGTATCCACCGATAGATGACTGGATAAAGAAGATGTGGTGAATACATACAGTGGAATATCATTCATAAAAAGGAAGGAAATCTTGCCATTTTCAACAACATGGATGGACCCTGATTATTCTAAGAGAAATGAATCAGAGAAAGACAAATACCATATGATTTCACTTCCATGTGGAATTTAAAAAACAAAACTCATATAGAGACAGAGAACAAACTGGTGGTTGCCAGAGGTGGGAGGTAGAGGGTGGGCAAAATGGGTGAAGGGGCTCAAAAGGTATGAACTTCCAGTTATAAAATAAATAAAATACCATGGGGAGCATGGTACAGCATGGTAACAATAATTAATACTGCATTGCATATTTAAAAATTGCTAAGAGAATAGATCTTAAAAGTTCTCATCACAAGAAAAAAAACTGTAACAATGGTGATGGATGTTAATGACTCAGTATGTACAAATATTGAATCATATTGTACACTTGAAACTAATATGTTATCTGTCAATTATACCTCCATAAAAAAGAACCAACAGCCCCTCACAGGGAGTACAACATGATGGGATGAGGCAGGAACGAGAGCACTGAGTATGCCTATGTCTAGAGCTTTACATGTGAAACATATGAACATGTTTACATGCTAAAAGGTAAAATTCATAGGACAACATAAGACCCTACAGCTGAAATCAAAGCAAATGAACTGAACTATGTACAACTAGTCACATCACTTCACAGGGAGAAGAATCATTCTCAGTGATTTACAAACGTGTACTTTCACAAGTTAATAGTACTAATGCCATCCTAAAGTTCTGAAACCATCATGTGTATACTACAGAATAAAGCAAATAGCTATGTGAACAATATCAGCTGACATGAGACCAACCTTTCAGGAGACAGAACCAGGAAACCCTGGAGAAAACGTCTTAATGTCTGACGGCAGCGGAAAGGACTAAAGGAACGACAGGAGTACGAGGGCCAGTACTTGGAAGGAGAGAATCGCACCGATTACTGTTTGTGCTGCTTAGCCTGAGGGGAGGCCCAGCTGGTGCCATTTTAATGGCTAAGGCCAGACAGAACCCACCAGTCTCACTGGCAGTAGGAACTGGGACAGGGGAGATGACAGCAGCTGCAAAGTCGGGGACAATATCAAAAACGAACTGCACATAAACCCTGCAGCAGGGCGGTGTACGGCCGAGCCCTGCGCACACACGCCTAGAGAAGACTGCACAGTCCAGCGAGGGCTGCGAGACCACGCAGGGTCAGTGTGAGCCACACAGGCTAACCGCCTGAACAAACAATGCTCTTCAAGGGAGGACAACAAAGCCCGTATCAAGATGTGTTCCAAAAGCATCAGACCTACCACAAAGCGAGGCAAATGTGACCCACACTCAAGAGGCAGTTACAGAGATCCACCCAACATGACACACCTGCTGGAAGCAGGAAAGATTTTAAAGCACCTATTACAACTATGCTCAAGGGCATAAAGTAAAATACACGAATGAACAGATAGGAAATTCCAGCGGAGATTAGAAAGAAGAACCAAAGAAAATTCTAGAAATGGAAAAAGTCAGAAATATTTAGTAATTTAAACCCAGCAATATATAAAACATATGTACAGCTCACCCTTGGAATTGCGAGGGTTCACTTACACGTCCCAGCGTAAGTGGATCCACAAAGCTCTAATCCACATTGTTCAAGGGTCAACTGTAGTCAAGTTAAAACCAAGTGGGGTTTATTCCAAAATACAAGGTTGGCTCAACATTTAAAAATCAAAGCTATCCACTATATAAACAGCCTAAGAAAGAAAAACCCTATGATCATTTCAATAGGTGCAAGCATCTGACAAAACTGAAAACCTATTCATGGTAAAAACTCAGCAACCAGGAACAACAGGGAACTTCCTCTATCAACAACTAAACCATCTTCGGCAGGACTGACAGTAGGAGACAGGATTAGGAGCAAGGCAGGGACACCCACTTTCACTACTTCTCTTACTAACACAGGAGGCATGGCCAGTGCAGTGCAACAGGCAAGGAAAATAAAAGTCACACAGATTGGAAAGGAAAAAATAAAACTGTCTTTATTCCAGCTAGTAGATAAAGAAGAAATATTAAACACCACAGGAACGCAATGAACAAAATCCAGAATGTAGTGGGGGAAAAAACCAGTTTCTTTAATAACTATATTGCAAGGAAGCAAAGGGAGGGGATCTATAGTTTAAGAGAGACTTAGAGGTCCAAGATGGCAGCGCCAAAGGAGAAAGCTGAGCTTGCCCCCTCCCATGAACAAACTCAAACATATAGAAAAAATTCCTCCTATGAGACAACTGAGGGCTGAATGAACAGCTTCTGAACAACAAACAAGAGAAAGAGACCAAAGAGAAGGCTGGGAAGCCACGGGAGCCCTCCGGGAGCTGTGGGATCCCTCCTGGCCAGAAGAGCTGGTAAGCACCGTTGTTTACGTCTCCTCTAGTGGGTGGGCGCTCTGCGCGCTTTGGCCTACCTGCAAAATCACCACAGGGCATTCCCAGCTACGTTATCTGGAGCCTTTTGCCTCTGAACAAAGGGAGCAAGCAAGACCACCTGGCCTCCCTCCAGAGCCTGCTTCAGGAACACAAGTAAGTGCCCCAGACACCATAAATGCATGCCTGGCTCCAACCAGCTTCTTGAAATTACCCAGCACATAAAGCCTACACAAGGGTTACTTCTTCACTAGACTACTTTATGTACAACAAACAAGAGACTGTATAAAGGTGGCTGGGGAGCTGCGGGAGCTCTCTGGGGACTGCGGGAATTCTCCCGGTTCAGAGGTGCTGGTGAATGCCATTGTTTGCATCCCTTCCACCTCCATAGGGTGGGCGGAGGCTCTGTCCAGGTGCCCTGGCCTACCTACAAGGTCACTGCACCACATTCCTGGACACATCGCCCATTTCACCCCGAACAAAGGGAGCAAGCAGGATCCATAGGGCATTACTCACACATACCTGGACTCCCTAACTGAAGCTGCTCCAGCTAGGTAGGCCAGTGCCCCAAATGCTTTAAGTACCTGCTCAGCTTCTAATGGCCTGCCAAAACCACCCAGCACACACAGCCTACACAGAGACCGCTTCTACATATGGCCACTTTTTCAAGGCTGGTAGAGACACAGCTATCTCTATGTTCAAACATAAAAAGTCAAACAAAATGAAAAAACAGAAGAATATCTCTTAAATGAAGGAATGTGAAAAATCTCCAGAAATGGAGATAATTTGCCCCATAAAAAATTCAAAGAAATGGTCATAAGGATACTCGCCAAACTTGAGAGTGGGAGTGGAATAGAGGAACTTAGAACTTCAACAAAGAGAAAGTATAAAAGAGCAAGCAGACCTGAAGATCTCAGTAACTGAAATGAAAAAATATGTTAAAAGGAATTAACAGATTAGCAAATACAGAAAAACATATCAGCGACCTAAAAGACAGACTAGTGGAAATCAACCGATCAGAACGGCAAAAAAAAAAAAAATATTTTTCAAAACAAGACTAGTTTAGGAGACCTCTGGGATAACATCAAGCACTCAAACATTCATACTACAGGGATCCCAGAAGGAGATGAAAGAGAAAAAAGAACAGAAAGTATTTCAAGAAATAATGGCTGAAAACTTTCCTGACCTGGGAAAGGAAACAGACATTTATTCAGTTCCAAGAAGAGAGTTCCAAACAAGATGAACCTAAAAAGACCCACACCAAGACATACTGTATTTAAAATGGCAAAAGTTAAAGAGACAATCTTGAAAGAAGCAAGAGGAAAACAAGGAATTAATAAAAAGGACACCCCATAAGGCTATCACCTGATTTCTCGGCAGCAACTTTACAGGCCAGAAGGACATCTTTAATGTGCTAAAAGAAAGGAACCTACAACCTAGAATAATTTGCCCAGCAAGGTTATCATTCAGAATTGAAGTAGAAATAGTTTCCCAGACAATTAAAAACTAAAGGAGTTCGTCACCATTACACCAGCTTCACAAGAAATATTAAAGGGTTGTCTTTAAGCATAAAAGCAAAGTCCATAACCAGAAATAAGAAAATATGAGAAAAGAAAAAAATATCATAGGTAAAGCCAAATATTTAATAAATACAGCAAGTCAGACATGTAAAAAGCTACTAGAAAGATTTTTAAAAAGTATCAAACTCAAACTACAATAACTTCTCAGAGAATATATAATACAAAAAGATCTAAATCATTACATCAATAACATAAAGCATGGAGGAGAGTAAAAACATAGAATATATCAACTTAAAATAGACTGTTATTGATATAAAATGATACACACAAACCTCATGGTAACCACAAACCAAAAACCTACAAAAGATATACAAAGAACAAAGAGAAAGAAACACAAAGGAAACACTGAAGAAAACCAAGAAACCACAAGGGAAGAGATCCAGAGAAGAACAGAGAACTGTAAAATCAACCAAAAAACAACTAACAAAATAGCAATAAGTACATACTTATCAATAAATTACTTTAAATATTAATGAATTAAATGTTCCAATAAAACGACACAGAGTGGCTGAATGGATTAAAAAACGTGACCCATCCATATGCTCCTTACAAGAGACTCACTTCAAATTGAAAGACACATACAGAGTGAAAGTAAAAGGATGTAAAAAGATATTCCATGCATAAAGAAACAAAAAGAAAGCTGGGTAGCAATGCTAATTAGACAAAATAGACTTTAAAACAAACAAAAATAAGTTAAAAAAAAAAAAAGACAAAGAACATGGCATAACTATAATAAGGGGTCAACCCAAGAAGAGGATATAACAAGCATAAATATCTACACACCCAACATAGCAGCACCTAAATCTACAAAGCAATTATTAATGGATATAAAGGAAGAAATCCACAGTAATACAATAACAGTAGAGAATTTTAATACCCTACTCACATTAATGGACAGATCATCCAGACAGAAAATTAATAATAAGGAAATAATGGCCTTAAATATCACCAGATAAACTTAGACACTTATAGAGCAATTCATCCAAAAACTACAGAATATACATTTTCCTCAGGATCACATGTCTGGCCACAAGACAAGACTCAATAAATTCAAGAAGACGGAGATCATTTCAAGTATTTCTCTTCAAGAAACAAGAAAAATCCCAATAAACAATCTAACTCTACACCTAAAGGAACTAGAAAAAGAAGAACAAACAAAACCCAAAGTTAAGTCTATGGCCATGCCGCCCTGAACATGCCTGATCTCATAAGCTA
>NW_024349798.1:3591566-3647115 GCF_902729225.1 Pteropus medius | reverse complement strand
AAAAAAAAAAAAAGAAAGTAAACAGAAGGAAAGAAATAATTAAGATCAGAGTAGAAATATGTAAGAGAATTTAAGAAACAACAGAAAAGATCAATAAAATTGAGCTGGTTCTTTGAAAAGATAAACAAAGTTGACAAACCCTTAGCCAAACTCATCAAGGAAAAAAAAGAGCCCAAATAAGTAAAATCATAAATGAAAGAAATTACAACCAACACCACAGAAATATAAAGAAATCATTAAGCACTATGAATAATTATATGCCAACGAATTCAACGATGTTGAAGAAATGGATAAATTTCTGTAAGTACATAACCTTCCAAGATTGAACCAGTAAGAAATACAAAGTCTAAACAAACCAATTACTAGAAATTGAAGACATAATCAAAAAACTTCCCAACAAATAAAAGTCCATGACCAGATGGCTTCACAGGTGAATTCTACCAAACAAAGAATACCTACCCTTCTTCTTCTTCTTCTTCTTTTTTTAAGCCTACAGCACTTGGTCTTCCTAGGTGGTCTCCTATACCAGTACTAACCAGGCCCGACCCTGCTTAGCTTCCGAGATCAGACAAGATCGGGCGTGTTCAGCGTAGCATGGCCGTAGACTACCACAATAAGATATCACCTTGTATCTGTCAGAATGGTTATCATCAACAAATCAACAACAACAAAAAAGTCCTGGCAAGCATGTGGAGAAAAGAGAACTCTTGTACACTGTTGGTGGGATTGTACATTAGTGCAGCCACTATGGAAAACAGTATGGAGGTTCCTCAAAATATTAAAAATAGAGCTTCCATACAATCTAGCAATTCTATCTGGGTATTTATCTGACGGAAACAAAAACACTAATTCAAAAAGATATATGCATCCCTAGGTTCACTGAAGCATTCCTAGTAATAGCAAAGACATGGAAGCAACCTAGATGTTCATCAATGTGGTATATATATATAATGGAATATTATTCCATTGTACAATGAAATCTTGCCATTTGTGACAACATGGATAGATGGACCTAGAGGGTATTACGCTAAGTGAAATAAGTCAGAGAAAAGCAAATATCAAATGATTTTACTTACATAAGGAATCTAAAAATGAATGAACAAAAAAAACAGAAACAGATATACAGATATAGAGAACAAACTGATAGTTGACAAAGAGGAAGGAGGTGGGGCAATGGGAATTTTAAAAAAATGGTGGAGGGACAAAAAAAATCAGAAGGAAAAAAAATTGAGAATTAGTAACTGAACTTCTTTCCTCAAAGAAAAAACCAAGTCCAGATGGCTTCACTGGTGACTTTTCTCAAATATTAAAGAAGTAATACTAATCTTACTAAAAAAAACAATAATAATAATAAAGGAAGCTTAAAGTACATGGGGGGTACATATCAAGCACACGGAACACGTAGACCTTAGATACTGACATGGACAAGCCAACTATTAAAAATTTATGACACAATTAGTGATATCTAAAACACCGTGGGGATTTTGTTGACTGGTAAGGAATTACTGCTTTTTAAAAAGTGTCATGAAACTATTGTGGCTATGCCCTTAGGAGATACATATCAAAATATTTACAAAGGAAAGAATTTGTGAAATACTTGTTTCAAAGTAACAGCTTAGCAGGGAGAAAGTAGGGTGAGGGTTGAGGCTGGGTGAGGATGCTTGGTGTCTCACATACCCTTCTCTCCATATTATATATGCTTGAAATTACCCATAACACAAAATATTTTAAGGTTAAGGAAAAATTAAAAGTCAAAAATATGTATAATAACAGTAAATCTAAGCATAAGCAGAAACACATGAACCAAACTGCAAGTCAAACGGATAACAGAGAAAACAATGACGTGGTCAACTTCGTGCTCCGATGTCCATCTTTGCCTGGATACGTTCTAAAATAAACTAAAAAAAAAGCTTAAACCTCACTCAGTCACTTCATGGTTAACAATAATATTACTGAGTTTGAAACTATCTTATATAAATTATAGGAGAAAGCCAATAAATATATTTATATGATTAGGGAATCCAGCTTTTCAGTATGAGAGAAAGACAAGGAATAGGAAATAAAGAAAAACCCTGTAATATTACATTTCAATTGGAAACTTCACAGGGTGTGTGCTTTTTGTTATGAAATAACTATAGACTTATAAGAAGTTGCGATTACAGAGAGGTCCACACACTGTCACCCGGCTTCCCCCAATGCTAAACCCTTACATAATGTTAACATATCAACAAAACTAGGAAACTGACATGGGCACAATACAATTAACTAGACTACAGACTATACACAGATGTCAGTTTTTATATGTACTCACTCAGCAATAAGAAAAAACTAGTGGTACACACGACATAGATAAATCCCAAAAACACGCTGCTGAGAAAGTAGCCAGACATGGGAGTGTATGCTCTGTACTTCCATGAAGTCTGAGCACCAATGGGACAACTCTATAGTGACAGAAAACAGAAAGTGATATGTGGGAGAATCTGGAAAGGGACAGAGGAATTCTCTAGGAGATGGAATTGTCCCTTGCTTTTTTAGGTGGCGATTACATAGATGTGCTCCCATCATCAAACTTCACCAAACTGAACGTGTCAATTATACCTCAATAAAAATATGGTTTAAATCGGAGCCAATAATGATATTCAAAAAGGAGAAAGAAACGAGAAAAAAGAATTCTCTTCTTTACCAGAGACCACTAGCTAATAAATGCAGAGGCATTAAAGAAGCAGAAAATCAGTACTCTTCCCCCATCAGGCTGGAATGTGAGGTTACTGAGGAAAGCGTACTCACTGGAGCCAAAGGCATTTGCAGACAGCTTGCTAAGAGCAGAGAGAAACGTATTCTATCTTTATGCTTTCAACTCCTGAATCCAACCCTTTTTGCCTCCATAATGGATAGACCCTGGCAGCATTCACTTCAGTCAAGCGCAACCTTTTGACATGTCATATATAGTCTACCGCATGTTTGACCCTTGACTGATCCTGGTGTGGGGCAGGGTGGGACAGCTGCAGACAACTTGAGACAACTGGGGAATGTGAATGTGGCCTGGTTATATTACAGAATTATTGCTAATTTGGGGATGGGGTGGGAGATCTATATTGGAAATATTTAGAATGTCATGATGTCTGTAACTGACTTTCAAATGGTTCAGCAAAATAAAAGTTCACTTTTTTCAAAATGAAAAAAAGAAGGTAAAGCAAGCAAGGCAAGATGTTAACTGCTGTACAGAGGCAGAAAGTATGCTAGTGTTCACTGTCCCATTCCTCTATTTTTCTATGTAATACTTTTTATAATATAAAGCTGGGATAGATTTGTTTAGAATGAAAGCTCGCATCTGTCCCCTCTCTCTGATCTCATCCTACCCCCAGCCAATCTTCTCTGGCCCATCAATCTTATCTGGCCACTCCTTTTGCTGGATTCCTCTTACCCGCCCCTCAATCCACATCCCTTGCTCCCCTTCTTTCAGCTTTTGACCAAGAATGCCCTATTTAAAATGGCAATTTGCCCAAATGATACTCTCCTACACATACACTCTTTCCATACCCACAGAGCATTTTTCATCATCAAGCATTCTACGCTTTACCTACTTTATAGCCTACCCACCCCATTAAACTGTCAACTCCATGAGGACAAGCACTGTATGCTTTTTGTTCTTTCTGAATCCTCAGCACAGACCCTAACACATAGTTGTATTCAATAATTCTTGGATTTTGTTTCCTATATTTAATACTCATTTACCAACCCAGCAATTCCACTTCTGAGATCCTACCTTAGGAAACCACTCATGTGAGCCTATAAAGAGGGAGTCTCTACAAGGAATGTTCTTCGCAGCACTGTTTCTGATGGCCAAAAAACATAAACAACATGCTTGACAATAACGGAATACAGAGCCATCTGATTAAATACTAAGCATCAAGTGAAAAGAATGAAGACCTACATCCACCACCATGAAGAGTTCCAAGACACACAGGTGACAACAGCAAATGCGTAAACCTGTGGAGTAGCACTGTTTAAAAAAAGATGGCAAAGACAACAAAAAAATTGCTACACGTTTTTTACTTGTATACCCATGCACGTAAAAGCATCAAAACCGTCTAGAAAGACATACACCCAACTTTTAACAGAATCACCTTTATAGAAGGAAATAAAGGACTAAGTCCGGAGGCAACTATTTAACTTGGTACAAAAACGTTCTGGAGTATCATCACGCACTCAAAAACAATTTTAAAAGGCTGGCAAACGAACGCATGAGCCTCCATGAGCTTTCAGGGCTTCTCATCCTCTCATCCGAGGCTGTCTTTCCCTCTCCAGCCCCACTCGAGCAGACTCTCAAGCGCGGACCCGGTCCACCCCAGTCGGGAATCCAGGACAGTTCCCTGCTCCCTCCTTGGCCGCCACCACGTCCGCGGCCAGGGTCCCGCACTCACCAGACACAGGTGAAGGATCCCTCTTGGGCTGGAGGCGACTGGTCTGGGGCAGGAACGGGTTGTTGAGCCTACGGGAAGCGGTAAGGTCAGGGGGAATCGAGCCCTGGGCCGCCACTCAGCCCACCCCGCCGCGCCCCGCGAGGCTGCTCACCCGAACGTGTTAGGCTCTTCCACCACCTTCATCTTGGCGGCTCCTGCGGACGCGGGCCCTACGGGGAACGGGGCGTTGAAGAGGCAGGGGACAGGCAGCCGAGGCGGGGGCACGGGTACGGATGGGGAGGGAGCTTAGGGTTGCAGATGCCTGGGCGGGGGGCGTGGGAGGACGGGGCACTAACCGCGCGCCGCGAGCCGGAGCAACAGCAAGAACCGCGCTAACCTCGCCGCCATCATTTCGCCGCAAGCCCGGCGCGCGGTCACGTGAGCGCCATCGGGTCACGTGAGTGCCTGAACTGGGAGTGGCTCCCGACGCAGGCGCGCGTCGTCCGGAGTAGAGGTCCCCACGCAGGTCCTGGGGATTCTACTTCCCGCGATGGGCCGCAGGAGGGTACCGCGTAGATCGGGGGCCGAAGGCTCCCGTACCCGGCGCCCCGCGGGCTGCTCCCTAGAGGCTTTTGCTGAGGAGGTGGGCGCCGCACTGCGCGGTGAGTGGGGCGTGATCGAGGAGTGGGGCTGGGGTCGGAGACCCATGGCCTGCGAGCCGATTCGCGACTGAGGCCTCGTCCCCTTCTCTGCCCGGTGCAGCGTCCGTGGAGGCACAGGTGGCGGAGGACGAGGGCAGCTCGGGTCCTGCGCGGCTCCCTTGCACGCTGGCCATGTGGGAGCTGGGCCACTGCGATCCCCGGCGCTGCACCGGCCGCAAGCTGGCCCGCCTGGGTCTGGTGCGCTGCCTACGCCTGGGCCACAGGTTCAGTGGCCTAGTGCTCAGCCCCATGGGCTCCCAGTACGTTTCCCCAGCTGACAGGTAGGCTCGAGAAGCCAGGGGTGGGGGTGAGAATGGGCGGGTCGCCGGTCTGATCTTTCTTGTCTTCTGGCGCATTATTCCTTTCAGGAGTCACCTATTTGTACCTATCAGTCTAATTTGCCCCCATTGCCTAGCGCAGTCCAGGATAGAGCAGGTCTCAAGTAAACGTTTGTTGAGTGAATAAACGAGCCCGTTCCAGAAACGCTCCCATTCCTCAGCCTCAAAAGCTTGGCCTATAAGGACCTTTGGGGGTGGTTTGCAGTAGGGGAATGATGTCCTTGTATCCCTAGTGAGGCCAGTATCCAAGGACATACCTGCCTTAGGGCCATCACCAAGGTAGTGCTGGCCCCCAGAACCTAGCCCTTTGCTGCTCCTGGCAGACAGCTGGTTGCACAGTCAGGGGTGGCTGTCATCGACTGCTCCTGGGCCAGACTGGAAGAGACACCGTTTGGGAAGATGCGGGGGAGCCACTTCCGGCTGCTGCCTCACCTAGTGGCCGCCAACCCTGTGAACTATGGCCGGCCCTGTAAACTGTCCTGTGTAGAGGCTTTTGCAGCCACCTTCTGCATCCTGGGTGAGTGTTGAGGTCTGGCAGCCTAGAGATATGGTTGTGATCCCTGCAGTGTGTTTTCTACTAGCAAGTCCCAACAGGAATGTGAGGATATGCGGGGAGGTGGTGGATATGGAAAAGCTAGGGTTTTGATTTCAACTTCCACTTAAAGTCTTTGCCCTATGGAGTTGAGGTTGTGGCAAAATCAATAGCTGGCCTGTAAGCGCTCATATTTGGCCTTATTATCGTGGCACCACTGCCCTGAGAGCCCTCTGTCACCCCTCAACTCATCTTCAGAGAATTTATAGTCTCAATAGAAGCCCACATGGGTGGCTCTGTGCGACATGGACAGAGGGACTTAGTGGGCTGCAGAGGTGGAGGCTGGTGAACAGGCATGGACTATCTGGACTGTAGGATGGTGTCTGGCAAGGACTTTTAGTTTCTGGGACAGCAATGACTGTGCTGGGAACATGCTCAGGATTAGATTGTTGACATTCTCAGATTTCCTGTTTCTGCGGCTTCAGGCTTCTCAGACCTTGCTGTCATTTTGCTGCGGAAGTTCAAGTGGGGCAAGGCCTTCCTAGACCTGAACCATCAGCTCCTGGAGAAGTATGCAGCCTGCAGCAGCCCGGAGGAGGTGTTGCAGGCAGAGCAGGAATTCCTGGCTCATGCCAAGGAGCTCCCCAAGGAGGAAATCGGTGAGGCCTGGCATTGCTGTGAACCTGCCTGGGTGGGAGCCAGGACCCTCAAGGCCTGCCACCTCCTTTTGAGAAGCTGCAGGGGTGGGAAACTGGGTTCTGCTCTAAGCTCACCTATAGGTCACTGTCCTCTTTTCTCCCTCTGTTCAGATCCCTTTGATGTAGATTCAGGGCGAGAGTTTGCAAACCTCAACAGGCCTGTGGCTGGCACGCGGTAGGTCCTCGGGCTCCCAGTTTTGTGACAGGTCAGGGCTGTCCATTGCCTTTGCCCCTCCAGCTGTGTGTGGCGGGGGGTGGCCTCCTGAACACCACCACCATGGTTTTCTGACTGTGGAAAAGGGGACGTGGATGTCTCACTGAGAGGTTTTGGTTTCGAGAGCACAGGGAGTAGGAGAAATCTGTCCTCAGCCTAGAGGTGGGTCAGTGTGCCAGAGGATTGCCTCAAGCCATGGATGGTGCCTTTAGTGAACACATCGCTCCTTTCAGGCTACCCACAGACAGCAGTAACAGTGACAATGAGGATGAGTCTGAGGAACACGGGCCTGAAGCCAAGGATGGAGGAGGCGGCTGCAGCAGCAGCAGCTGCCCAGAAGAGGAGGAGATTCTGGAGCAAGGGGCCGAGGCCAGTGCCCCCACCGAAGTTTGGAAAGGAATCAAGAAACATCAGAGACACTGAAAGTTCCAGACATGTATATTTTTTGAGGTGGGGTAATGAGGAAATCTAGAGACAGCAGTGGGACTTGTGGGAACAAAGACAAGCCTGGCAGCCTTGGCCCCTTGCAGCTCCAAGCAGCACTGGACTCTGTCGGGTTCTCTCCCAAAGCTATCACAGCCTTTCTCTGGGTCCCGCCTCAGAGCCCCCAATGAAGCTGCAGGCAAGGAAACCCCAGTGTTAGCCTGTTTCTTTGTATTTGGCCTGGGGGCTGGAGGGACTCTCACCCTCTAGTGAGGCAGACCCTGCCTCGAAGGGTCGGTGCTGTAGGGGTGGCGGGCTGTGGAGTAGGTCTTGTTGGGATATGTGTGTGTGGCATGAAAGAAGCCAGACAGGCGACTGATCAGCATGAAACCCTTTACACTAACCCACCAGCCTCAGAAGTGACCCAGGGGACCCTGTCCTGGGCCAGGACTGGAGACCTATGCAGTTCTTAGCAAACCTCTCCACTACGCAGCCTCTGGGTGTAGGGTTCTAGAGCCCAGAGAGGGTGAGAATACTGTAGCTGCTTACTTTCTCCCTCGACCTGGGGCCCTGGGAGCTGCTTCTCTCCAAGCTTGGGTTGTTCAGACTCAAACCCTCGCCTTCCTGCCTCTCAGCCTAGTGAACTACCGCCCCCCACCCCACCCCATCCCAAGAGAGACAAAGACAGAGCTTCCTCTAAAATAGCTCTGCTGCGACACTGGGCAGTGGGGATCGACCACTCTTTGTTGCGGGGAGGGTGCTGTCTGGTTTATTGCAGGATATTGAGCAGCATCCCTGACCTTTGTCCACTGGTACCAGTAGCACCCTCTTCAGCCCCTAGTTATAACCAAAAATGTCCCCAGATGCAGCTTAATGTCCCCAGATGTGGTCTAATGTCCCCTGGCGAACAAAGTCACCCACTGAGAATCCTGTTCCTACCAGCCTGCCCTAGGGCTGTGGAACCTGAGGAAGCAGGTGGGCAAGCTCACCTGGCAACCAGGCTTGCTCCGTTCTGCGTCCAGGAAGGCAGCTGCTAGCCAGGCCCTGCTGAATTGGCCACCTAGATCCAGGGTTCGGGGTGGGGCTTGCTGGGTGTAAGGAGTTCACAGCACACACCACATGGACACACCAAGGCAGATGAGAGTCAGGGCGTCCAGCCACAGCACGCACACCACGTAGCAGGGAGGGGGCACCGCAAGCCCTGGCTGCACAAAGCTGACCACAGTGAGACGACAACACCACAGGGACTTGGGAAAGGCCTGGGGCTGGCAGCTGCAGGAGGTTCAGGGGTCCATCTCCATGCACTTCTCCAGCTCCCTCAGTCTCTTGACAAACTCCTGCGCTTCCCTGTTGGTGCGGCCCTCCAGCATCCTCAGTGTAGACTTCACTGTGGGCAGGGGGGTGGGGACAGCATAAGGCCCTGCCAACCCTTGAACCTACCGCCCCTGGACCTCCACTCACCCTGGGCTCGGGGCCTGCGCAGGTGCAGGGTGACGGGCTGCTCTGCCTTAGTGCTCCCTCCCATCTGGGACCGCAAAATGCCACCAATGTTGCCCAGGCTGAGGGCCGCCTCCCCTGCGAAGTCGTTGGTGGACAACCAGTCGTGGTCCATGACTGTGAACAGCACACAGGCGCCACGGCGGCGGCATGCCTCTGCTGGCACAGAGCTACAAGCAGACGGCAGTCACCTGGAGCCCTGCTCCCTGCTCAGGCAGGCAGAGGGTGGGTGGGGATGACACTCACAAGTAGAAGAGCTCATCATACACAGGATGCAGTGTCCTGCTCTTGACCTGGGTCCTCTGGCTTCGGACCAGTGGGAAGAAGTGTGGTGGGCCCAGCTCCACGATCACAAAGGGGTCACTCAGGCCTGGCAGGGGCAGGGCCATGAGCAGACTCCACTGCCCTCCCACCGGCCAGCCTCTGCCCTGCCATACCTCTGTTTCTCACCGTTAGCATCCAGGGGGAGCAGGTCAGCAGCGTGCAGCACCTCCACCGCCAGCCGCTGCTCAGCTACCTCGTAGTGGCAGCGGATGCTCAGGCGCCCAAACCGGTTCTGTTCCAGAGACCTCTACAAAAAGGCCCATGGGCTGGTAAGCCCAGCTCAGGGGCTCTGAGGCTCTGGAGCAAAGCCCCATGCCCACACCTGGGCCACATACTTGCTTGAGTTTGTCCAGGTAATACTGCTCGATGCACTCGCGGGTGGAGCACTTGTGTAGGCGCAGTTCCTCTTCCAGCTTCTGCAGGAAGAGGAGGGAAATAGGTGGGCACCTGGTGAGACTGGCCACTGAGTGCAACTCCTCGCAGCTGCAGGCCCCTGAAGGCACAGGGGCTACTGCAAGGCAGTGGCTGAACTCAGGTCTGCAGCATCCATGCCATCCCCTTCCGTCAGAGGCCCTGGGGCTAGGCCTCACCTTGTAGCTTCCATCCTTCAGGTTCTCCAGGGGCAGACCCTTGCCCTCTGCATGGAAAAAAGTGACCAGGGCCTAAGGCAGGGCAAGAAGGGAGAAGTATCAGAGCATGGCATGTGCTAGGGACAGTAGGCTGAGACAGGTGGAACTTCGAGCAACACCAGGCTTTGGAGAGCCCAGGGAAGAGCACACTGGAGGTGCATCAGAAGCCTCCAGGAAGCTTGGGATAATGCCAGGGCCTGAGGCCAGACAGCTATCTTAACAGGTAGCCAGCTCTGACACAGGTGGGCTGGTAGGGAAGAAATGCTGCCCTTGTGGGTTTCCAGAGGAGAAATCCAGGCTGGGCAGTCCAGGCATCCTGGCAGCAGGGCCAAGGAGAGAGGCAGCACCTTTCCCCCTGGAGCTTGGCAGGGGTCCTCCTCCACTGGGCCCTACCTCCAGAGTAAAGTGGAAGCGGCTGTAGAAGTCAGCAGAGACGTCAACGTTGGTACCCAGTGCCTGCAGAATGGTCTGCAGGAGCAGCTCCCAAAGGGCCTCAAGCACCCTGCAGGGACACTCGGCATCTGTGACTGGACCCCGGCCAACCCTGCTCCACCTGCCCCGTGCCATACCTGCTCAGGTTCTCCTTCACCAGCAAGGTGTTCAGCACAGTCAGCTTCTCGTCCAGGTACTTCATGAGCGGGGCCACAGCCTGTGGGCAGGGTTCTCAGGGCCAGAATGCACCTGGGCCCCACCACACACACTCCCCACCCGGCCGAGTCCTCAAACGGTCAGGCACTCACCTCATCATTCTGGATGGAGTCAGGCGACAGGCTGATGTGCTGCACATACTTTCTGATGTCACCCACCATCTGAGGGAGAGCAGTGTTCAGCACTGAATGGAGTAGGGTGTACGGGGCTGGGCAGTCAATTCCTCACCCCGCCCTCCCTGCCCACCTTGGAGGTCAGGTGTGCTGTCACGGTGCGGGCCTCCCGCTGCAGGTCTTCATCCAGGGCCTGTGTGCAGCTGAGCAGGGGGCGCGGGAGCCCCACCTCGAGCCCTGCATCCCCCTCCGACCACGCCAGGCCTCGCAGTGCCTGGCCAACGACCCTGCGCAGGAGCTCCACATTGTTGAGGACCACGCAGAGCTGGAGAGATGTGCCAGATGGGAGTGATCAGTGCTCCTGTGGTGGCCCCACCTGGCCTCCTGCCCCCATCCACCTGCCTGCCAGCCCACTCACCGGCTCACTCACTGTCTCACCCGTGGCCCTGGGCTGAGTGTGCACCTTCTTCCGCAAGAGCTCAGTGTAGAAAAGGGCAGCCTCGCACAGATCCTGGTGGGACATGGAAGCTTGGGAACTCTGGGCCACATCCCCTGGCCCTGCTGCCCCTCCAGATGCCAACCTCTTCTTGGGCCATGGTCCCTACCTGGCTGAGCTGGGTGCCTAGCCCCTGGGCCTGGGCAGAGTCTGGCCATGCCAGGAAAGCCCATAGCTCTTGGATGTGGCTGAAGCAGAGACTTGCAGTGGCTGCGGAGCTGCTGTGCTTGGAGGAGGCATCCAAGGGCTCCAGCTGGGAAAGCAGGAGGAGGCCTGTGTTTTGGGGGGCCTTGGATGAATCCCAGTACCCTTGGGCCTGGGTGCTTACTCACCGTGTCCACATCCACAGCTCCCTGAAGCCTCCACTTGGCTTGGTCCCTCAGTACCTGCAGCCAAAGCTTCACAGCAGGCAGGAATGGGGCATGGATGCCAGCCAGGGCCAGGGTGTGGCTATCCCTGTGGCAAGAAGCCATCAGAGCACACCCAACTCAGACACCCTGAGCCAGCATGGCTCAGGGTCCCCAGGCAAAAGGGCACCCAGGAAAGCCTCCTGTGTGGGGCCTTTGGGCTCCTGTTCAAGAGCCCTCTTAGAGGCTTGAAAACGTGTGGCGGAGGGGGCCAGGTGGGGGTAGAGGGAGAGGTGGAGGAAAGGGGCAGAGGAGACAGGTTGGGGAAAGGGACAGGGGGAGGGGCAGGTGGCTGTACACCCACCGGCCCGGGATGCTGCTCCAGAAGCGCTGGATGTCTGCCAGGGTTAGGTAGAGCTCGAAGAGTCGTGAGGCCACCTCAAGGGTCATTTTGGGGCTCAGCTCCTCTGTCAGCGCCCACACCTCCTCAGCCACCTGTCCAGAAGGGTAGAGTCAGGCTGCCAGCAACAAAGAAACCTAGGCTCCTTCCCAGCCAGGAGAGCCGTCCCCACCCCATTCCCCGCACCCCCACCCGCACCCCGCATCCCCGGCCTCACCAGACGCTCCAGCTGCCGGAAAGTGAGAGTGAAGAAGTCAATCTTGATGATGCTGCAAAGGACACATCTCAGACATCTGTTTACCCCCATTCCCTGGCCCTAGTGGCAGCACTTGAGGGGCTGGGTATGGGGGCAGCAAGAAGAGCCCTGGGTCCCACCTGTGGAAGAGGCTGGCATAGATGCCATAGCAGGACTGCAGATCTTCATAGACGGTGTCGACCAGCTCCACCAGCCCGGCAAGGCGCTTCAACCCTGACTACAAGGAAGCACTGTTCACACTGACCTTTTGGCCTGCACCTAACCCACTCCCACCCCCCATGGCCATGCCCTCTCTGAGCTGCACCTGCTCTCGAGGACTCTTGGTGTTCAGGAGCCTGTCATACCATTCTCGGTTACCTCTCTGCAAGAGAAGCGACCAAGGCAGTGCAGTGTGGTGGGTGGGAGGGAAGAAGGGCAATGGCGGGTGGAAGGTGTGTGCTACAGCAAGTTCAGGGCTAGTGGGTGGGGCAGGGGCTGGGACATTAGCCCAGACCAGGCTATGTGACACACCTTCAGGGCAGCAGCGATGTCCATGTTTAGCTCATTCTCGAAAGGGCAGATCTGCAAAGAAGGCTGGAAGAGCTGCAGCTTGTCCAGACACCTAGGTGAGGAGCCACAGCTGACTGGGGGTTGCCCCACCCAGGCCCCTAACCCACCAGGTGCCAGTAGCTACACCCACTTCAGCAGCAGCTCCAGGCGGTGTACGGCTGTGCTGTTGGTGGCAGGAAAGTAGTCCCGGAGCTGGCGCAGCAGCCGCAGCGCGAACTCAGAGAAGGCAGAGAAGCTGTCAGCCAGACTCTCCTCCTGGGGACACAGGGCCCTTCAGAGCTGACCCCTCAGGCCCTCCCCATAGTGGGGCCAGCGGTCAGCAAAGCTCTGCCCCGAGGAGCAGCCTCCAACCCCATGTGCCTTCTCCTGCTGGCCTCTCCATCCTCAGCCTCCATAGTTCCCCCTGGCAGCATAAACGCCTCAAGGCATTTGCACCATCCTGTGCTCCCTCTGTTCTGTCTCTGTAGTACCCACTTCCTCTGTTGCTCACCGTTGAAATGCACAACCTCCTTCCATCACATCCCTATCTCAGTATTACATACTGCTTGCTTTCTCCCATATCATGCAGTCCGGCTGTTTGTTTTCATCCCCCTACCGCACCTGCGGGCCATGTACTCCACGAGGACAGGACTCTGCCCCTCACTGCCTGCCCTAGCCCGAGCAGGCCCACAGCACACCTTCCCGGATCAGCATTTTCAGGGCACCAGGCCGAGTTTACCTGCTCCTGGGGCAGGGAGGCCGCCTCTTCCCAGTGCGCCTCCATGTCCTCCAGCAACCCCAGCAGGTAGCCGTAGTCCAGGGTGCAGGTCTGATGATGTCGGCTGCTGACTTGCCAGTGCCTGTGGGGGTCCGGCCCAGAGCCAGGGCAGCAGCGTTGGGCCGGTCCCGGACCTAGCTGTATCCTCCAAAGAACCCCAAGCGCCCCGCCCACTCATGGCTCTGCCCCTTCATTGCCCCGCCCACTTACACTCACGGTCCCACCCCCTCATCGCACGCCCCGCCCACTCACAGCACCGCCAGCTGCAGCTCTGAAAGATTGCTCTGCGCACCATGCAGGCAGAGCACGGTCGCCGCTGGCCCGCTGAGCTCGCCCCGCCAGCTGCTCGAGTTAGGCTGGAGGAAGGGCTGGGCGTGGGTGGAGGTGGAAGACCCCCAGCCCCTTCCGCTCACAGTCCCCACAGCTCGCCCTCCTCAGGCCATGGCGGGCCACCCCGGGGTCCCAAGGGTGCCGCTACCTCCTGGGCTCGGTGTTCGAACTGCAGCAGACGGCTGAGCAGCAGTAGGTAGGACAGGAAGCCTGACCGCCCACGCTGGCTCATGCCTGTGTCCCTCTGGAACGCAGAGTCCGCCCGTCACCAGTCCTGCTCTGGCTGGGGTGCAGGACGGGGATCCCCATGTTCCCCACCGCTCCCCACCTGCGTGGTGATCAGCTTGAGGGCCAACTGGCAGTCTCCCTGCACGCGGGAGGCGCTGGAGCGTGGTTCCAGCTTGAACCAGCGGTCCTCGCCAGCCACTGGCACTTCCTGCGCAAAGAGTTCAGACTGGCTGTTCCTCCAGCTGCTCCCTCCCTCTCACACAGATACTGTGGGACTAGGGAGAGAACAAAGGCTTCCACCTCCCACTGAACACGGGCGACTATCACAGAGTGAGTGCTCAAGCGTGCCTGGACACCAGAGGACCCTGAAGGCTGTCTCTCCCATTTCCCCACCAGCATGATCCCCCCACCTCCAGCCCAAAAAGGATGGGAAATGCTTGGAGGGTGACATAGCCACAGGCAGCGTCCCAGGCTGGCGAAGCACCCGAGTGAAGCCCTTGCAACCACTCACCCAGACAGGTATGTTGAGGCACCCCAAGAAGTCATCCGTGTGGTCTTCCGTGGGCCCAGCAGTTCCATTTGCACGGGCTGACTTGACAATCTGTTTGAAATACCTAGGCACAGCAGGGTGGGCATCACACCTGTGGTCCCTGGGGAGCTATCACCTGCTGGCCCCTGTGGGTAAGCTACAAGTACAGCGTCTGGGGGGCACCAGGGTCCCACCTGCTGTACCTGCTCATTCCCTTTAGGCCAATGACTTCATTTAGCTTCCTGCATGCTTCCATCAGGGATACCTCATCGTCATGGTCCCTGGGGCAGAGTGAGGGAGAGAACCTGGCTTGTCTGGAACCCAGCCCAGCCCTGGTTGCACCACCCTACTCCCCACAGACCAGAGGCACCCATACTCCCTGCCTGCAGAGTATAGGGGCCTATACCAGATGTCCAGGTGCAGCAGGTCTGTGCTGACATCTTCAATCTCACTACAAGAACAGAGAGATACCCATGAGGGTCCATGGTGATCTTCTGCCCAAGGTTGGGGCTAGGACAAATTCAGGAGCTACAGGGAGGGGTCCATGACAGGTTGCCTGGGTTCGAATCATGACTGTGTGGCTATGGGAACATGACGCCCTTCTCTGAGCTTGTTTCCTCCTTTGGAAAGTGGGCTTGTGACCAGACTCCTTCAATTCTCTGGGGCAAGCACTGAGACCACATACAGCTATGAGCTGTCACCCTCTGGTCACAGGTACCCAAATGTATTGCTAAGACTGGCTTTGGCACCACAGGAAGTCTCTTGTCCTACCACCTTTGCCACCCAGCTGGGCAAGGGGCCTTACAAGAGGAAGTGCTCCTTCCAGACAGGGTTCAGGGTGCTGCTCTTGACCTCGGTGACCTGGATGCACTTGGCTGGCAGTGGGCTGCCACGCTTGGCACCCTTTCGGAAGCTGAAGCGCTGCTCCTTGTGCGGGCCTGGCTCCTGTGGGTTGCCCGAGCCCGGCAGGATGCCCAGCATGCAATACGGGTCACTGAAGCCTGGAACATGGCAGGTGCCTCAGCCCCCAACCCCAAGCCATCCTCTCCTCCATGATTACCAGGTCTGGGCACAACTAAGGTCCCGGCCAGTCCTCACTCACCATTGGGGTCTTTGGCCAGCAGGTTCTTGGCACGCATGACAGATACTTTCAGGGCATATGTGGGGGCCTGTGGGCAGAGGGGTGATGAGGGGCCTCTAGGGGCTCAGTGCGGACATGAAAGGGCCCTGCCCTATGCCCCCACCACACCCAAGTTCCTACACATGGGCACTGTGGCTGGTCAGCTTTGCCCAGGTAGGCAGCAGCCTTACCTTGGCCTTCTTCACACGCTCAATGGCCTCTGTGTGCTCCTCCGCGCTGGTGCCAAACACCTGCAGAGGGAGGACAGGTGTGAGGGTCTAAGTGTCCCCCAAAGTGGGGCTGACCATCATCCTGGGGACCTCAAGCATGGCTCCAGCTAGGGATGCTTGACTATAAATGTCACAGGTGGTGGGGAACACACATAAGTGAGGAGGAAAGATGGGTCTGCCCACCCATCAGTTTGTTATTCTTTATGCTCTGCGCATGTGGGTGTGTGTCTGTCTGTCCATCCTTCTGGGTGTGCCTGTTAGCCTGTATGTGTGCCTGCCTGTGCACACACTTATGTGTTGTGTACATGGGGTGAATCTGTGTGTGTTGTTCAGGTGATGGTGACATCGGCAGGTGGGGGGGCAGGTTAGGGGTAGTCCTTCCTAGAGCAGGGTAGGCAGGTCTAAGGGGGCTCACCTGTTGAAGGTAGTGCAGTAGGGCCTCCTGGTCATCCACCTGGTTGGGGCCCATGGTCCCTGCACGGTAAAGGACGGTGTACAAGGCTTCCTCATAGAGCATCTCTACCTGTGGGTGGGGTGAGGAACACACCCTGAATCCCCTGCCAGCACTCTTTCTCCCCTCAGGCTCCTTGGGCCCACCCCCTATATGCCCAACCCCCAGCCCTCAACAGCTCTTCCCATTGGCAGAGCTGACTCCCTGCCTCAGTGCCTTTGCACCTGCCCAGCCCTCCACCAAGGACCCCTACTTACCCCTCACCTCTGCTCCCTACTTGCTTACCTTGGGAGGCCTGGTCCACCACCCCCTCCCATCTTTACTGGGTTTAGCACACAGTAGGTGCTCTCAGCCCGACCCTGGGGCCAGACCTGCATCCCTCTTACCTCCTCCTGGGTCAGGGCTCTCAGGCCACGGTTTGGGTCCATGGGCTCGGCGGGAGCTGGTGAGCTGCTGCGCAAGAGGACCTGTGAGTGGGGCACTAGGGTTAGGGTTTCCAAAGGTGGGGATCCTGCAGCTGGCTTGGGGGGGTTCCAGGGAGGGAATGAGTCAGGGGGTAGAGGCCATACTTGGAGGTGGCAGGTGGGAGGCAGCACCCAAGCCCTGTCCTCACCTCAGGGCATGGCAGGCCCCGTCTGCCTTCCCCCTTCTTCAGGATGAGGCGAATTTGGGCAAAGAACTCCACACCATCCCCAGGTTTCCTGCAAAAGAAGGCCAGGCTCAAGGTCAGCAGAACCTCCCTGAAGCTCAGGGCTCACAGCATGTGCCACCCCACCCAGGACCAGCTGATAGCCCACACTACTGAAGGCACATCTTGGGGCAGAGCAAGAGGTCCACAGCCTTGGGTTCAGACCCTCCCAGGCTCCCCCGGGCTGTGGGGCACCCACCAGGCCCCTGTGGCAGGCTCCTGCAAGTCAGTGCTGGCGCTCCCCGGTTCCTCCTCAGTCTTCCGGCGGAAAGAGGGGCAGGCCTGCACCTGCCTGAGCACGCTGCTCTTTATCTCCAGCAAGCTGGACATGGTGAGTGACCTGCGGACAGAAAACACAGCCCTGGCTCATCTATTCATTCAGCAGCATTGCCATACAGTCGCATCAAGCAATTATTGAATTAACCAAACCCAACAAAAGCTGTGTTCCTGGGAACAATCTGGATGGACCACCAGGGGGCAGGAGGAGGGGGCACCTTTTGGGGAATGGTGGCTGGTGGAGAGCCCTGGCACCATCATGGCCATGGAGGCAGGGGGTTGGGAAGGAAGAGGCCCTGTGGCCCACCCTCCCTCCCCCGCCCTGCAAGTTGCTTAAGCCTTCATGTCCCCATCTGCAAAATGGGAGACTCCTGCATGATGGCTTTGGAAATGGGACAAGGCTGTAAGAAGTGGTGGTAGTGCCCAGTAAAGTCTGTGCTTTTACCCCTGCATGGCCAGGATGCATGGGAGGGGCCTCTGGGGGTCTTTACCCATCAAGCGCAGCGGGGCCAGTGCCTCATCCTCATCCCTCAAAGCAGAGCTTGCTCTTCTCAATCAGTGGAAATGAGAACACGGAGCAAGCCCTGCCCTGTCTGGAAGGTGCTGAGTATGGGGCCACAACCCCCTCTCCCTGTCCTGCTCCCAGTGCCCCATGTTGCCATAGCAACCAAAGCATCATACTTTGGAGCAGCTCAGATGTCACAGTTAGGGCAGGGAAAGGCGCTCTGCCAAGGGAGTAATGGAGCCTGGGCCTGGCAACCACCTGCCCGAGTCCCCTGAATCCAGTTCAGTCTTGGTCATTCTGCTCTGTGGGACCAGAACATGTGTAGGGGACAAGGCTCAGACTGAGCTAGTCTGCAGCCCTGGGAAGGGCTGGAGTCAGTGACTCCAGCAACAGGCACCTCTGAGTAATGGCGATACCTTCTATCCAGGCGGCAGGGTCCAGGCTTCCCCTCAGAAACCTTGCTGCTCCTACAGATTCCTGGCACTAGACTCCCCTTGTCAAGCTAGACTGTGGCAGGGGAGAAGGTCCAGCTCTAGGTGACACCTGCATGCCTCCTCCAGGGGGGCTCAGTGTCCTCTGTAGACCCCAAGAAGAAGGGTAGGATGACAGCCTTCCCCTTGCCCGGCCAGGCACCCACCTCTACCCTGGTTGTGTACTAACCAGCCCTGTGCCTCCCCCAAACTCCAGGGTGCTCTTCTTGCTCTCCCTGAAAACTATCAGGGCAAAGTGCACACCCCCTGCCAGGCCACCTCTGCTTGCTCGGTGCACACCCCTTGGCTGCTTGCCCAGGCTTGCTGGCCTCTGGTGCACAGGACACACCACGTTCCCCTCAGCACAACATGGGGCCTCTGCACTGGCTGCCCAGGTCGCCTTCCCAGCTGATGTGAACTCCTCTACTTACTGAGGGAGCCTCCAGGCCAGGTATATCAGCTTAAGCAGGGAGCTGCTGTCATTTTCACTTGAGGAAACAGGAAATGAAGACTCAGCCAGATTAAGCTACTAGCCTGGATGTCACAGGCAGTTAGTGGTGGGAGAGCCAGATGAGACCACTTCTGCCCTGCATCCCAGGCCAGTCCTGGGGCCAGGCTGCTGCTCAGAAACCACATCCACATTAACATCTGCTGTCTGTTCTTTAGAATCTTAAGTTCTGTTGGGAGAGCTGGGGCCAGGGCAACTGGTGGGACCTAAATTGACTTTGCTCCCAGCTGTGTCTGCTCATCTGTCTCCTGGTGCCCCAGGGCTGCTGTCCTGGGTCTATACCCTCTACTAGCTCAGGCCACCATGTCCAGACAGGAGGAACAAGCAGTTTGTCCCCTTACAGAGGTGCCAGAAATGAGGCCACACCTATCAGTGCCTGCTCCTGGGAGCCTACCTCCAAAGATAGGGGCTCAGCAAGCTTCAGCACACGCTTCCAGAAGCTGTTGCCCCTATAGCCAACCAAGCTCCTCCGGGGGCCAGCGTCACAGGCCCCCCCCTTCACTCTCTAGCTGAGTGGAAGGGGCTGCTCCCCCCGCAACCCCCCAAAGCCAAGGAAGCAGCTGCTGCTTGAGCTGTTGCCAGGGCAACCGCCAACTGCAACTGCATGTGACAGGGGCTACAGGGGCTCACGGTCCCAGAGACAAACATGACGCAGGAGGCCAGTGGCCTGAGCTGCAGGGATGGGGTTTCTGTGAGAATTAAATGTTCAAGGTGGTGGAGGGACAGCATTCTACCTGCATTTTTCACTCGACATCTTACCAGATAATGCTCAGACCAGCCCTGGAGAGGATGCTGCTCTGCTCCTCTATGTGGACGAGGAAACAGGCCCCAGGGCGAGGAACCTGCCCAAGGCCACAGAGCCAGCAGGTGGCTTGGGCTGGAGTCCAGCTCCCCCTGGCTCCCGTGTCCAAGCACTAAGCTCTTGGCATGTCCTGCATCCTAGGGTCCAGGTGGGCTAGTCTCCCCCTCTGCTGACTAGTACCTCTACGCTCCCTCCTTCAACCTGTTACTAGGATGGGGGCAACAGTGGCTTCTGGGCACAGGTATCTGGGAGAGATGGCTCATCCTGGGTGCCCAGAAGCTCTTCAGGTTACTCTGGGAAGCCTGGGGATTTGATGACCTCACTGCACCCAATAGCCTTGACTCTGAGAGCCAGCCAGCACCTCACCCAGAGCTATCATCAACAGTGGGCATGTGGCTATCCCCCTAGGAAGCACTCACTGGCTGCCAGGGCCCCTCAGCCTGAATGGGGCAGGAGTAAGCCAAGTGGCTACAGGGGCCCTCCATCTGTGTGATGGGTCCTGATGGGACTCCTTCAGGAGCTGTTCCTGTCTTCTACTCTCCTGGTCCTGGATGGCAGCACAAAAGACTCCTAGCTGCCACCAGGACCAGAATCACAGCTCCCAGTGGTCCAACAAGCAAGCTGAGGTTGGCCATGCCAGCACTGGGGCCAAGCCCCAGATCGAATGGGAAATGACAATTCTGCAAAGTGGGTGTCACTGTCCCAGTTCACGGCCCAGGGTAGGGGGTCCCCTGATGCTGCCCTGGTTGTGTGGGGGGAGTGGGAGTGTATCAGCATGTCTGACCCCACATGCTAGCTCTCCATGCCACCTATCTGGCCCCCACCAACCCCTTCACTCTTCCTCAGAATTTCCAGCTCCCATCTCTCCATGGCCCTGCAGACTCCCCAGACAATGCTCCCCTGCACCCAGTGAGTGGCAGTGCCTATTACAAATGCTGCTCCCTGGGGTCTCATCCCAACCTAATTCCCGAGGAGAGGACTGAGAATATGCATTGTAACCAGCTCTGTAGGTGGACTTAGAATGCGGGGAAGCCTGAGACCAGCTAGGAAGCACTAGCTAAATGCTTCTAAAATGAACCCATGAAAAATGATTTTATCCCAGTAAGTTCATTCTTCCTCCCAGACCCCCTCTTACCTGTCTTTACTCACCTGTCTTCACGCAACTCTCCTCTCTCCCACTTCTCTTACTGACGCCCCTCTACCCACCCCCCCCATCTTCTCGATGCTCCCCACAGGAGCCCAAGGCCACCAGTTCTGTTGGGGTTTTTCCTCATTGGAGGGCGGGTGGTCCCGGCAGTTCAGAAGACAGTCTGATGAATGTGTATTTTTTTACCCACCTCGGACTTTTGGGGTAGATGAAGTGGAGGGGCGGGGCTTGCACTGCCACGGATTTCGGGGAGGCTGGGGTCCTACCAGGACCGCAGGAGGATGAGAGGGATGGGGCTCTGGGGGCGTCTTCCACCCCTGGGGTTTGCCTGAGAAACATCACGGAGCGCCTCCTGGGTCCTCGGCCCCGCCTCCGCTACCCCCGACCCCTCCCAGCGCTTCTGCGCTCCCCTGGAAAGGCGCACAGCGGGGCGCCAGCAGAAATGTCGAAGAAATGTCCTTCAAACATGCACTGGCCTCAGTTTCCTGCGGGCCGGGGGGCGCGTTTTTGCTGCCTCCCGCCACCCACCGCCTCGGGGGCCTCCCTGAGCCGCCTGGGGGTGTGCGTAGGAGCCGGAGTTGGTGGCGTCCCAGGTCCGACTGGGTGGCCGTGGGCCGAGCTTCGACGGCGCGGGACGGAGTCGCAGCACTCACCGTGGGCTGGACGGGGTCGGGGTTCTGCGGGCGCCGCACTCGCACAGGCTCCGGGACGCCTAGGACAGCAACCACTCGCCGCCACAGGCGCTAACAACTGAGCGCAGCAGGTCCGCAGCGGCGGCGGCAGCGGCAGCGGCAGCAGGGGGCGGGACCTGGCCTACTCGCCCCGCCCCGCGCGCCCCCGCCTCGCCCCCCGCTTGCCCCC
The DNA here is from genome assembly GCF_902729225.1 of Pteropus medius. NCBI lineage: Eukaryota > Metazoa > Chordata > Mammalia > Chiroptera > Pteropodidae > Pteropus > Pteropus medius. The sequence continues at coordinate 3,625,645 of NW_024349798.1, read as the reverse complement.
TACAGTCAGCGGGGCCCAGTGAGGGTCCCTGCGCCTCCAGTGCCTGGCCAGAGAGCCCCCTTCACCTGGTGGCGGGACGAAGGACTGCCAGTCAACCCACAGGTGGGTGCAGACAGAGGAAAAGACTCTGCTCTGCGGCAGGACCCGCCCCACCCCCGTGGACCCCGGGCAAGCAGAGCAAACCAAACAAGACGCGCCTTGCTCGCAGCGCAGATTTTTCTGTAAGGGCTGCGCAGCCACCTCCGGAGTCGTCCTCCCAGCCGCGCTGTCCCGTATTAACCTGGAGCGGGCCTGCGTCTGGGAACTCCACCACCTTGAGCCTAACAACTCCCTCCTCTCAGGAGACACAGTACACACCAGGGGTGAGGGGATGCTGCAGTTAACCCAGGACGCCCCATGACAACCCAGATTACCTGTTGTGATGATCCTCCCAATGGCCCAGATGAGGGCCTAGACACCCTAGGCTGGACCACGTGCCTGGTCCCGTAGTTTGTGAAATCCCGGGGCCTGGACTGGACCCCTCCCATTCATTTCCAGCCTGCTTTCAGCGTTCTTCTCTGAGCCCCTCCCCCTCCACGTCTCCCGCAGCGTTCTGGTTACCTGTAGAGTTTGTTAACACAGATTGCTGGCTCACTACTAACCTGCTGATTTCAAAAGTCTGGGCTGGGGCTGGCCATCTGCATTCCTAACAAGCTTCAGGTGCTGTTGGGGGTCCTGGGACCACACTTGGAGAACCGTGGGGGCTGTGCAGAGGTGCATAGGATCTGTCTGAGGTGCATAGGGTCCCTGGAGCCCACTCCTGTCTTTGGCCTATCTTGCTGGACCCTCAGAGTACCTTTTCCTTAGGTGTCAAACTGAGATTTGGGGTTTTCACCCCAAAGGACATCATCTCTCATGGTGGGACTTTAGGCAATATGGGGACAGAAAGATGGGCCTGGAACCCATTCCAGCTCAGTCCCAGAAGCAAGGACAGTTCTCTCTAGGGTCAGCTGAGCGGAGGGGAGGGCCAAAGGCTGGAGAACAGGGTTCCAGAACAGAGCTCCATGCAGGGAGGCAGCCCATGCATGGACAACTGCACCTTTCAGTGAACTGCCCACTGCAGGGTGCTTCCCCCCTCACACAGGGTTGAGTGGACACTGCTCTGATGGGGCCACCACCTGTCTCAGCTTCCAGAACCAGACTCATCCACATCTGTGCTACCCTATACCTATCTGTGCAGAATGAGAAAGAATTACTATGTGTGTTTGTGACAGCACTGCAGAGACTGTAGAGAGCACTGCAGGGGGCCGGGACAGCGCTGCTGGTTGGGTTCTCCTAGAAGCTGCCCCCAGACCCTACTTTCATCCTGCCCCAGCACAACCAGGCAAATGGGGGCAGGGGGAGCTCAGGAAATGCATCGACTGCTTGGGACAGAAATGAGTCAGGGAAGTACGGGAGGGGGCCTGAACCCCGTGCCACCAGCTGCCACTCGGCTTTTCTTCTGCAGGGGATAGAAACTGGGATAGGGGCAGCTTGTCCCTCCTGGGGGACTGGCAGTCCTGAGCCAGGATCCTTGAGCTGATGCCCTCCACCCTGCAGTTTTGCGTCAGGTTCCGCCAACCTGTTGGAACAAAAACTGGGTCTGGTTGCCATGGTGATCATAATGGCTTGGGGTGAAGAGATGAGACTCTGCAGCTGCTGTAAACAGGAAGTTAGGAGGGGCTGCTGCCCAGGGAGGGGACCTCTGCTTGAATTCTCTGCGGGAGCCTAGGGCAGGGTCAGTGGCATCAGAGGCACCAGCCCTGAGACTAACTAACTAGCCTGTTGGTGGAGGGCCCCCAAAACCTTATCATTCTTCTTACAGATAGGGAAACTGAGGCCTAGAGAGGGGAAAGGGCTTTTCTAGGACCACAAAGCAACAGGCTGGGTCCCAAGTGCAGCCCTGAACCTCAGTTTCCCCAGGAAAAGATGATTCCCAGGACTTGCCTCTACACCACTTCCAGGGGCGGGAGTGATGGTCCTATTTGTGCCTGATCCTTTCATTCTCCCCCAAACCATTCTTAGACTGAAGTCAGGCCCACCTGGGTCAGACTCCTGCCCCGCTGCTCCCTTCTGCTGCCCTGGGCCTCAGTTTCCCTCATCTGTAAAATAGCAGCACCCATTCTGCGGGCTGGTAGGGGACCTCAGAGGGTAGATCTCAGTGCAAAACATGTGCTGGTTAATGTCTGCTGCACGATCCTCCAGTCCAAGGAGACGGGAACTGCCTACCATCCCATCAGAACTCCAGTGACCTGGGGAGGGGACTATTTCTGCCTCCACAGGTTAAGGGTGGAAGCCCATCCTGTTGATCCCACAGCTGGGAGTGGGCAGGGAGAGTGTTGTCCCACTCCTCCTGCCTGTGCCCTAGACCCCACTCTTAAGTGTCCCCTGGCCCCTCTGCCCTAGACCCAACAGTGGTCCTGAGCAGTGGAGGCAGCGGCCGTGTTCCAGAGATGGTGAGGGTCAGTACCGGACAGGCATGTATGTATGTGCTACACCTGGAGTTAAGGCACATGATATTCTGCCTAGACTGGGTCAGGGCTCTGTGGGGCCGGTGGGGTTCACACCCTCCCAGCTTCTGGCAGGAAAGGGTCTGGCAGGCGGGGGGAGAGGCTTTTCCTCCTTAGGGCCAGGAGAAAAATACCAGGATCTGGATACTCTGATGGCTGCTGCAATGCAGGGAAAGTGGGGCACAGGCGGTGAGGGCCCCTCAGTGAGTCCATCCACCCACACGGGTTTTAAGAACACACCAGCTCACGCCCTCTGGTGGTATTCTCTGGAATTGCAGGCACAGCCTCCTGGCATTCAGGCTCCTCCTACTTACCCTACAACTCTGAACCCTTTTGGAGGACAAAGGCAGGGAAAGGGGCAGGTTCCCAGAGAACTGATGGGGGCAGAGTTCAGGGGCTTGGGCCAGGGTTACTGCCTGCTCTGGGCTGGAAGACTCTGAGGACTGCAGGAATTTCATTGCCAGTGCCATCCTGAGTGGTTCTGCCAGAAGAGGGTGCTCTGAGTGGGACAGTTCTGGCCCAGATAGTCCCTTGCCTGTGATGTTGGTTCCTGAGGCGCAGTCACCAAAAGTGCAGTATGGGTTCTGTTGCCAGCACCTGTACAGGTGGAGCCTGTGCCAGGCCCAGGTGCTCTTGGGCCTCAGGCCTGAGGCTTGTGTGGGGCCTGGAATGTGGAAGCAGAGCACCATCTGTTGTCCACTGACTTTCCCATTGGCTTCTGGCCCAGGGGCTGGTGTACCAGGAGCCACCTCCCCCAAGGGTGCCTCTCACCCTCGCCCTTTGTGGGGAGAGGGCAACATCAGGAGACAGAGCTGCAGGTGGGCCCAGAGCCTGGCTTCTCCACAGGACGGACATCATTCTCTCATAAGTGGGGACGGAGTTATTTTTGTTCATGGCTCTCGTGGGGGGGGCGATCCAGATTCTTTACTCCTTGGAGGAATAGGAGTAGCACTAGCTTTCTCTCTTCAGGAGGGCATCCTGGAGGAAGGGGAGGGTGGCCACCTGGAAGGGCAGATCCCAGGAGGGAGGAACCCAGGCCTGTGCCCTGTGACTTTGTTGCTTGTTATTTTCCTTGAGGAGCTCATGGAAAACAGCTTCCTGACAAATAACACAGACTTTGGGTGAACCTGCTGAAACCAGCCGTGGGTGAATGAGACCCCAGCTCTCCAGCCCCATGGGGCCTACAGCCTTGGCAGATGGGGTCACAGAATCTAGACGCCTTTGTGAGCCTCGTGGGCTCCTGCAGCAAGACACCCCCCAGACTGAGCAGCAGGGTGGCTGGGGCACATACCACATGCGCACTCCTCTGGTCTTCTTGCTGGAGCCGGCTCAGACTGGTTCAAGCCAGCCCAAGTCAGTGCTGGGCCTCCAACTTGTCAACTCGTCGTTATGGTAACCTCAAACTGGAAGCTGCCCATGGCAGAGCCTGATGTGGTGGGAGGGCCTTGGGTCACTGGTCAGGGAGCAAGGTGGCCTGTGTGGGTGGGTATGCCTGAGAACAGTGCTGACCTGGCTGGTACAGTCCAGGGAGGCCAGGGGGACTCACAGGTACCCACAGCCTGGCCAGGATACAACTCAGGCCTCTGAACTGTCTTTCCTGGGGAGATGGAGGCTGAGGGCTCCCAGCCCATCCCATTTGTTGTTGGGCTCCCCTGGGAGCCCCAAGTCCAGGCTCCTTGCTCTGCACCTACGTAATGGCTACACCAAGCTCCCACCATCCCCAGACACACTGTCATGGAAGCCCCATCAGGGTGTGAACCAAGGGCTTGCGTGTACCTTGGTGCTGTGAGAATCAAGTCCCGCTCTGAGGAGGCCCATCCGAGTGATAAAAACAGCCCTAGGTCCCCAGAGGGTACCTAGGGCTCCAGCAGACCAGATGGACAAAAAGCAGGGCCAGTGGCCAGCACAGAATGTGTGCTGGCCTTGCTGCCCATGCCCAGGTCTCAGAAGGGACAGAAAGGATGATTTGACTAAAGCTCACGGGGATGTCATCCCCTGACCATGAGGGCCACTGAAGGCCTGATGTGGGAGGCAGTGGGGACGAGGCCTGGGCTTCTGGGGCACAGCAATAAGCAGGGGGTGGCCTGTGTGGGAGGCGGGCAGGAAAAGGACACACCCTGCAGGCAGCAGTTTGTGGAAATATTTTAATTAGAGGATTCTTAGATACAGTGGTTAATCTATTGCCCACAATTCCTCACTAATTAGGCGCCTCATGCCGGGAACACACTCTCTTCCCTTACAGTAGAAATAGAATGATCACATTTCATAGTTCTCATGTTACAAGATTCACATCTTTGTTAAGCCAAGGACTGTGGCACAAAAGGACATTTCATTAGCCAAAGTCACGACAATTTGCTAGAAACATCGATTACTTTAGAATGCTTTAACTAGAAAATATATTGCATTTCCATATATATTAACCATATACATGTGTAACTATTACTAAGTGTAGTTCAGTCATTACAAAATAAGACATTCTGGAAGGGGCTATACACACACGACCCGCTGAAACACCCCCCTCCCCCCTGTAAGGCCCTTTGCATTAGGAATAATTGCAAACATCAAACTGAGAGCTCAGAGCTCAGCAACCCAACAGATGTCCGTCCAGCTAAGCAAGTGAACAAGGCACTGGGCCCTCGGGCCATGCAGGTGCTGTAGGCTGAGGGGGCCACATTTCCTGGGACAAATGGAGGCAGCCCTTCCTGGCTGAGGGCTCGATGACCAACTCTCCCTTCGCTGCCCACCTTTGGGAGACTGTCCCCACTTCGGTCTGTGCACTGGAGCCATAGGCAAACCAGTTCTGACAGCGAGGGTCTTTGGGGTGGGAGGGCAAGGCTGGCTGGTATAGAGCCAGCTCTAGGTCTCTGGTCTGTTCAGCACTGTGCTCACTGGGACCCAGAGGCCGGGACTCCTTCTGCCACTTCCTGTCTCCGTCTATGCCACCTCCCTGGTGAGCAGGGACCTAGGCCCGCTTTCCAGCAGACAGCAGCCAACTCCAACTCTGGGAAGCTCAGCTGTGGGCCCAGGCTCTAGGGTGCTTTCTGAGGAGTGGACTTCTTAAGTGACCAGATTCAGAACGCTTCAGGAAACAGGAAGAGCATGCGACAACATCCCTCAAAGCTGCTCCTTTGGGGCATCCTGGTGACTGGGACCACCTACACCCAAGCGTAGGGGCTGATGAAGTGAGCGTGAGAGGGCTGTGGGCGCTACATGCAGAGGCCCAAGAAGAGCCACCGAGGCCTGGGCAGGCAATGCACTGCCAGAAGTGGAGACCACATGCCCTGTCTAAGGGCCTCGGCTCCATTGCTGTGGCCCGGCTATCCTAAGCCAGCCTGCGCTGGCCCCCGAGGAGGGCCAGTAGCTTGGATGTGGTCCTCACTAAGGCTCAGCCATGGCCTGGGTATAGGTACCTCGTCCTCCTGATGGCTTGGGCAGCACATGCTTTAAAAGGGTCTCGACACCAATTCCAACCTGACCAGATCTGAACCCTAGCGCTCTACTGCTCAAAGAACCAGAGGGGGTGGAGGGGGGACAGAAACCCTGGACACACACCGTCTCTGGACACAGAACTATTTACAAAGGACCAGGACAAGCGCCACGCAGGCCTAGGCACAGGCAGCAAGACATGCTGGGGCCAAGGCTGGTGCTCTGTGGGGCCTGCAGCTGAGGGGAGGGGGCCGGGCACCCCAAGGCTGCCTCCTCACACTTTTAATGACGATAATGCAACAAAAACCTTTATATAAACAGTTTATTTACTCTAAACAGCAACACAGACAAAACGCCATATAAACACAAAGGAAGTGATGCGGAAAACAAGAGGCTGGCTGACTTTGGATCTGAGGCTCATAGCAACACAACCTGGGTTTTGCAGAGAGAAAGGACAGAGGCGCGAGGGCAGGGGACAGGCCAATTTCTTTTTCATACAGCCAGCTGGAGGCTACGTGTAGCTCTGATGGTGGGAAGCATGCCTGCACCTGCGAGCAAAGGGAACTAGCTCCTCAGGGACTCGTTGAAGTATAAAAGTTTATAATTTTACAGCAGTTGAAATACTGACATCAATATTAAAATAAAAGCAAGTTTTACATAACAATCAAAAATACAAAAGACTGAAGGAAGAGACCCTGTATGAAAAACTGGGCAATTCAGCGAGTCGAGAACTGTGTACCAGTGGCAGAAATGGAAAATGGCGCCCGCCCGCCTCCCCTAGGTGACTAGTAATTGTACAGAGCAACGCTAGATCTGCAAATGTTGTAAACAAGTTCTTGCCAAACCAATCCCTTCCTTTTGATGCTGCCTGCCGCGGGTCGCTGCTTATGAGGGCGCAAACTTCTTGGCTTGTGCTCGAACCCTTTTCTCGTATTCCACTCTGTTTTGGCTGAGGAGGTCAAGAGAGACAGACATTAGAAGGTGCAGCTGCCCTGCGTGTGGGCTGAGGGTGTGCTTATTAGCTGCTGCGCACGGAGGCCTACGGGAAGACCATAACAAGATGGGATGATGGCTTCTGGGCCAGTGCAGAGTCGCGGCCCGGTGGAAGGAGAGGGTGGCTTGAGAGATGAGCCTATAGCACGGATGCCAGCTATGAGGGTACAGCCTGAGCAGAATGTTCACAATTTTCCTTCTAAATTTGAAATAGCATTAATCATTATGGAGAGAAAATAAAGACTGCTCAACTAGTCTTCAAAAACAGACTGAGTTCTGGTGGGCTTCCCCGTGGGCTCTCAGTCCCAAGTGTGTAGGAATGGAGGCAGGGGGCAGCTCTCTGATTGTTGGAGAAGGACCCTGTGTGGGACTCCAGTGAGAGAACTGCTCCAAGAAAAAGGGGGCTGGTGGGCACTGCTCAGACCAGGGTGACAGGCAGGGTGGGATGGCAGTCAAAGTGCCACAGAGGGGAGAGACCGGCTGCTACCAGGGGATCAATGTGGCTTTGAGGCCCATGGGGACACAAGGACATTTATGAACAGGGCTCTCTGACACACCAGGTCAGAGGTCTCATTCAATACCTCGGGGCCTAGTCAACAACTCTCCTTGGAGCCCAGGTGTAGTGCGTGCACTCCACGGCACTTGCATCCCAGTAAGCAAGCCAGTGCTCCTTCCAAGCCATGCTCTCAATAAGTGTGGCCTCTCAGAGAACTGGTCTCAGCCCAAAGCACAGGCCCCAGGGCTGAGGGACAGAGAGCCTACTGCAAAGATTTCTCTTAGTTCTGCCAAGAGCAGACAATAGGCTTTGGTGCCCCAGGCCCTCCCCTCTGGGCCTCTCTGGGGAAAGGCTGTAGTGCCAGCACCAGGAGAGGCGGAAACCTGCTCAGAATGAAGCCTGCTGAGCTGGCATGGTGCCCAGGAGCACACCCGTCCTTGGAGGCCAGTGTCAGCACCATGCCTGGACAGCTGGGAGTGAAGGCCACAGGAGAAGTTTCTGCCACTTCAGAAGTTTCAGGCTGTGTGCTATAGGCAGTCTGTACTCTCACCCTGGCCAAGGGCCCAGCCTCCCAGGGCAGAGGCAGCTGACTAGGAGGGCTCTGGAAGGAGCCAGAAGTAATGGCAGAGACAGCCCTGCCATTTACCAAGTGAGGCTGGGTGAGGGTGGCTGCCCTGGAGTTCTGGGGTGCCTGCCAGTATAGGACATGGCCTGTGGCCTTCCAGCAACATGAGAAAAAGATCTGAAACTTTCAAGCATGTTTCACAAAAGGTGCTCTTAAACTGGATGTCTACTGGTGAAAGAATGTCTCATTCCTAGAGTGTATGACATCATCTAGCAGATAAGGGTCCCACGGTATGCGGAAGACAGTCCAGCCCTGAGCAGGCTGGGGGCCATACAACTGGGAGCACTCACTGACCTCAGCACCTGCTGGCACACAACAGTGGCCCCACACACTCCTGCCGCAAACACCAAAATATGTGGGCTGCGGGTCAGAGGTACACCATCAAGACACTTGGACGACTTGCCTAAGGGATCGCACCCACAATGCAACCCAAGCCAGGCCTGACAAGCTCTCTCTAAAGGCCTGTGAGGAAATATTTTGGCTTTGTGGGCCACGTGGTCAATCGCAATGGCTCATCTCAGACAATGCAGACCCAAGTGACCCGATTTACAAAGAGGCACAAGCTGATGGAGGCTGTTCCAAATGGTTATCGTTGTGAACACTATGTAACACCCAGCCCAAAGGTCAAGATGGGAGAATGCATCTCCTAGAGCCGCTGGTGCACAGCAGCCAACAAGACATGAGTGAATTCAAGCTAAGCTCCATTGGAATCACAGCAACACCCTGAGGGCTGGGGAGGAGATAAACCTGAAATCTGAAGTAGGGGCTACCAGGTCAAGGGCAGGGGCTGGCTAAGGGTATGCGGTTGGTTGGGGAATATAGCAAATTCCAGTCCATGGACCTTAGCCCCCATCTGGGAGTGTCTTGCCGCCCTCAGCCACCAGGGGGCACACCCAGCCAAAAACTGGGGTGGGCCCAGGGACAAGAAGCCATTGGGGATGGAGGGTGGGGGGGATACATCTGAAACCAGGCATTTTTCCTTGAAGAGGGACTCAGGCCATCTTGTGTAGCAGCTGCTTAGAATGGCCTACCCTTTGACCTGATCCAGTTTCATAAATGTCCTGCTGGAAGAAACAGGCCCACGCCTGGCCTCTCCTTCTGGGCCAGCCCCCTTAGGCCCCGGTTTTCTGAACAAGGGCAAATGGAGCAGTTGGAATCAGAGCCCTCAAAATGGCATAAGGCCCCTCCCAGACCAGCCCAGCAAGCTGGCAAGCAGGGACAGGGTCCTCCCCACGGTCCACCCAGCCAGCCCCATTTGCTCACACTGTCACAGTAGACCCGCCTCCCTCAGCGTAGTCGGATGTGGGACCACCACAGGGAAGGGCTGGGATGTGGAGTGGATGCCCAGCACCCGAGTGACCAAGAGAAAGTCAGGAGCACCCCGGCAGAGCCGCAGCAGGGCAGAGATGAGAGGTCTAGGGCCTCTGTGACAGCTGGGCTGCTAGACACACCTCCTCCTGGTGTCCACATCCTCCAAGCCAGACTAGGCTCCTGGAGGAACAGGGTTTCCTTGGCCACACCCCATCGAGGATAAAGTGCCAAGAGCCCATGTCATCTGACTCTGCCATCTCCCGTGCCCCCCACCCCCGCCTCGGCCACCTGTTCTTGCCACTATGGGCCCTTTGCATATACAGTTCCTCCTTGGATACCTCCACGGCCACCTCGCATGGTCCCCACTTCATAGCACTGACCCCAGCTGCCTCCAAAGTCCACTCACAGCTTGCCTATTGCTCCACTTCCTACAGACAGTCTAGACTAGACTTCCAGGAAAGGTTGTGCAAGCCAACGAGGTCACAGCAAGTGGGGCCAGATCGCTACTAACCAGTAAATTGTGTAGGCCTCTGCTTGAGCTGGATCTTGGATATTTGGTTCATTTAGAAGTTCCTGTATTCCTAATAAGATCTGTGTAAAAGACAAAAATAGAGAAAGATGGGTGGGAAGTCAGCAGTTCAAAAGGCAAACTTTTCTGGGACATCATCCTCAGCAAGTAGGAAGGACCACAAATTCTCTGGTCCCAAAGGAAGGTCAAGGCTGGCCCCTCGAGCTGCGTACCTGCTTAATCGTGATGGCTGGCCTCCAGTCCTTGTCTTCTTCGAGGATGGACAGGCACACAGTGCCTGAAGGGTACACATTTGGGTGAAATAATGGTGGTTCAAATTTGCCTGGACCACAGGGAAGAAAAAAAATCGTGTTTTTGGTGACAGTTGTTTTACAGAATAATGTCCTGTCTTGACAACATTCCTTCCCCAAACTAGGGCACCTTTGCATTGGGCAAAGAACTGTTGAGAAAAACAAGACTGGCCACAAGGTGGGAGGAAGTAATAAGAAAAGGGCAAGTGCGTGCCTTCTCAACAGACTCAGAGGCAGCGCCATGTCCCTCCCCAGGACCCTGCTCAGGCAGTCAGAGAAGGTCCCCCAGTGGCTTCCTCAAACCCTTCCCCAGCCAGTCTGGATGTGGCAAGACAGAAAGGGGTCGCTGCATCAGGTGAGAAGGGTCCTGGGAAAGCAGCCAAGGCCATTCAAATGAGTGGCCATTTTCAAATCAGCTCATTCTGCTTCAAAAACAGAGGCTTTTAGGACCCCATATTCTTTAAAATGAATCCACGTAGAGAACTTGAAAATTATAAAAGCAAGAGCAAGAAAAAAAATGCCATGAGCTTCACCCAGGGACTGTTAACTACAGCTGACATTTTAGCATATTTTTTATCCTTTTTTTCTGGATACTTTCTTCTTTTCTATTTTAAAACATTAAAACCTAGAAAAGTCCAACCAGACTAGTATAGCTTGATAAATTGGTAAAAATGAACATATTCACTAATACCAACAACTTCCCAGAAAACATTCATAAAACCACCCACTATCCTGACCTGCAATCCCCAGGGAAGACGTCTCAGACTGTGCAAGAGACTACACGGGGACCTCCCTGGGTCATGTTCGTCATCACAGGTGGTGGATACTCACTCCTGCTGCTGCACAGAGTTCTTAATTTTAATCTGATTTACTGATCTTGTTTCTTACCTAGAAGTGTACCAATGATGAATACCAGCATCCCCAAGACCCCCACCCCCTTTCTGGTCTCTGGCTGGCTTCCCTCCATACAAAGTCACCCTCTTGACTTCTCATACCATTCACTGCATGGCGTTGTTGAACTTCATAAAAGGACCCCAGCAATAACTAACTCCTTTGTGTCTGGCTCTGTTTCCATAGCATAACTTTCGGGAGATTCATTCGTGTTGTGTATACCTGTAGATCTTTCACTCTTGCTGCTGTACTTACTTAACCATTCTATTGCGAATGGACGCTAGGGCTGCCTCTAGCTTTTGACTCTTACAGATCGGGCTGTCATAAACATGCTTGTCCACGCCTTTTGGTGATCTCCTGTATGCAGTTTCTATTGACTTTTTACTTAAGTGGAACAGCCAGGTCCAGGAGTAGGCCTAAGTTTAGCTTTAGTAGATAAGGCAGAGAGCTTTCCAAGGGAAACGTCCAAAATTTACTCTATGGTAGGCTTCCGAGGACTCCTGCTGCTCTGCAGCCTCTCCCACCCGGGTTGTCTGCCTGTTCACTCTGTGGCTATAACTTGCAATTCTCTGGTAAAGCAGCTGGGCATCTCTTCCTGTGATTAGACAGGTGGAGAACCTCTTGTGCAAGACCTGTTCCATCAAATGATTGTTTGCCTTTTTCTTATTGATTTTTAAGTGCTCTTGAAATATTCAGGGTATGTACTGACATATATATATATATATATATATGTATGAATGTATGTATGTATCCTCCCCTCTTCACTCTTACTGGTATGTTTTGGTGAAGAAATCATTTTTCCCCTCCGGGGGGAAAAGTACTTTTCATGCTTCCCTGGTTAAGAAATCTTTGCCTATCCAAGTCATGAAGACATCCTCCTGTCCTCTAAAAGCTGTACTATCTCATCCGTCTTTCCACTGGGCATCATGACCCAGCTGGAAGGCTTCTGTCTATGGTGGAAGGAGATTGAGTTCTCTATTCTTCCACTGGGACACCTGGCTGAGCCTGTCCATGCGCTGGAAGACCATCCTCTCCCCACGTATTGCAGCGTGACCTGTCATAAACCATGCCACTGTACACCTGCGCTATTTCTGGACTCTGCTCTTTATCTCATCTATAGTCTCTGGAGCAGGACTCAATCTGGTTCCCGTCTTGCCCATTCTGCTAACGGGTCTGGGTACTTTTCACCCAATGAGCCCCAGCCCGGGCCTCACCATCCTCCCACTACTAGCAACCCGAGGGCCCTGGCAATCCTTGGCGCTGCGTTTTCTACATTTTAGAACCTGCATGACAATTTCCACAAGTCTGCTTGAATTCTGATTGGGACTACACTGAATCTGTAGATCAGCTTGGGGAGAACTAAGTGTGTCTCCCAATCCCTAAACACGGCTTATCTTGCCAGTTATTTAGACCAGTGGTCCTCGACCTTTCTGGCACCAGGGACTGGCGTTCCTATGAAAATCTAATGCCTGATGATCTGAGGTGGAGCTGAGGCAGTGATGCTAACAGTGGGGAGCAGCTGCAAATACAGATGAAGCTTCGCTTGCCCAATGCTCATCTTCTGCTGTGCGGCCTGGTTCCTAATAGGCGGCAGGCAGACTGGTACGGGTCCACGGCCTGGGAGTTGGGGACTCCTGATTTAGAATGTCCTTCATTTCTCTCAGAAACGTTTAATTTTCAGTACAGAGATATTAAACATCTTTTGTTGGATTTATTCCAAGATATCTGATGCCATTGTAAAGGGTATAGATTAAAAACTTTCATTTACTGCAATTGTTTGAAAATTGGTTTTTGTATATTAACCTTTTAATCAGCACTTAGAGAAAGATGGTCTACGGTTCTAAGTCTTCCTTTCCCATTCCTCTGCTGGGATTTCTTTTTCTGCCTTGCTGCATTTGCTTGAATTCCAATACAATGTTGAATAGAAGTGATGAAAGCAGCTACAATTTGTTTCATTTCTTATTTAAAGTAATATCTGCACATGGCAAAAAAAAAATTCAAACAGCAAAGAACCACCCCAAATGAAGTAAGACTCCATCCCAGTGGTTACCCAGTGAATTGTTAATTTAAAAAATTCTTCTGGTAGATGCTATTATAATGGAAAACATACTTTTATCTCTTGAATCACTAGCTACAATTGTTAACAGTTACGCAAAATCTTACCCTTCTATGGTGCTCACAGGTACTTTCCCGCATGCGGGGGCACACTGTTAACTCATTTAATGAACCAGTTGTGGACAGTGTTTGTTGATTTTTCAGGTGCCACAGGGGAGGGATTTGGTGTCCCCTTTTCCATCCTGAGTTTTGCTAAAATGTGTCATGACGGTCTCGTCATAATACTGTTTCAAATGCAACCTTGGCCTTTTCTTCCTGCTACCTTATCTGAAGGCTTAAGTATGCTATCAATCCAGGCTGCGATGCAGCTGTGAGTTCTAACAGAGGACAGGTGGGGTTAAATGAAACCCTGAGGGATGATGTTCTGAATGGTGGTCCTTCTGTTACGTCCATCCCCACCCAGGGCTAGTATGTGTGGCTTCATCCCTGAAAGGCACTCAGGGTCCAAGAGCCTCACCTGGACCTCATGATCCTTCCCTTCATGGCCCAGGAGCTTTCCGGTTATAAAGCCAGGACCCGAGACTTGGCATGTTAGGTGCACCTCCCACCACTGGGCAAGAAACACTCAGATCCATGGCTAGTTGCTGGGATTAGAGCACAGGGACTGCCCTGCGTGGAGCAGAGTGTGACATAACCAACACCCCCGGAAGCTGGGCTCTGTGAAGAGGACTCATATCTCTGCTGGGAGCATGGCCAAAGCAGACCTTCAAGGACTTCATTCATTGTACTTACATTTCGGTGGTGAGGATGGATAGTCATCTTTGAAGAGCATCCGTAGTTTAAACAAGCCTCCTTCCCATGGGGTCTGTTGGGAGGGAAGCTGTCATTAGTTGTGTGCTGGCCCCTGCTGCAGGTGCCCAGGGGGAGGAGGAGCTTGCTGCTGCCACCACTACCCTCCAGCACTGTGAGGGCCCCAGTGACCCCCAGTCCAATGTCCCCACAATAGGACTGGCAGGACTTCCATGAGCCCTGAGGGTGAGCGGGAAAGAGCTCTTCTTGGAAAGGAGCAGACAGCCAGCTCCTGGCAGCTGCCCACTCTGAACCCAGGATGGGGGTCAGGGTCCACACCTGAGCAGATGCAGTGTAAACCTGAGTGAGCTCAAGTGAGGACCCTGTCTCTTAGGTCCCACCTGTCCTTGCACTGCCTCCCAGCTCCATAATTTAACACTTTTCCCCAACCTTCCCTGGGAGGGAGATGGCTGTAGCCCACCAGCCTTAGCCTAAGATAAAGGATCAAGGATGGGCTCGGTGGAGGCTGGGGTACACATTGGGTCCTCAACAGAGCCTCAGATACAAGGAAAACCCAGAATACATTGGCTTGTAGAAAAAGTCAAGTCCTAATTAACCCTGCTGGCTCAGCATAGTGGAAGGAGACTGTCAGAAAGCATGAAAGCACAGGGGATTCTCACAAGAGACCACTGGTGGGAGGAGATAAAGGTAATGAGGCCTCAGCACAACCTAGATGCCTCAGGGGTCTCCTCCTTCCAAGTCACTAGGAAGAAATGTACCCTGGGGTCGTTGGAGCCTCTTACTCCCTAATGCCTCAAATGCACTGGTCCTAACTGGCCCTGGTACACTAGGGGGAGCAACATGGGAGGACTGAGGCTGACTGTGAAGGACATATGGGGCCCCATGTAGCCATTGTAAGTGGCCGATGTCTGGCCCCTGCATCAAGCATTTGCAGCTATTCAAGGCTCAGACCCAAGAGGAGCACCACTGTATCTGGGCTGCTCCGGCCTCAGTACATCCTGAAGGACAAACCGGAAGACCCTCATGGCGATCCAGTCCCTTGTCCAAGGCTCCCTTTTCTCCCAAAGATGGGTCTAAGTCTTCCGCTCCTGACGCAGTTCAGCTTTCTTCCTTTCTGAATTAAAATTGCTGGAGGGGGTTGTATGTCCCCCCAACCATGTCCCCCAGCCTGTGTGATCAAAGGGTCGAAGCAGCCCCAGCAGTCCACCCCTCACACGAGCATAGGTCTTTCTTACCCCTTTCTTCCCTGGAATGGCGCACTCCCAGTTCATGAGGTTCATTGTGCCGTCAGGGTTCTTTGTTGGGACAGCCACAAAACCCTGAGAGAAAACCACGTACAAGCACATCAGCGCCATGGAAGCTCATGTTAGGTGCTTATAGGACCAACCCTGCCCCTCCCACTGCCCGACAGCACAGGGCTCGCCAACAGGGACCCGTCCAGAGACTGGGCGGTGTCATCAGCGGGAAGACGATCCACTGTGCTACACACAGAAATAAA
This sequence comes from Pteropus medius, assembly GCF_902729225.1. Classification (NCBI taxonomy): domain Eukaryota; kingdom Metazoa; phylum Chordata; class Mammalia; order Chiroptera; family Pteropodidae; genus Pteropus; species Pteropus medius. The sequence continues at coordinate 3,610,193 of NW_024349798.1, read as the reverse complement.
GCTTTCCTTACAAATGGGTGGTCTTTTCTCCAAGCTTTCCTCTCCTGGGCAAGTCTGCTGAGGGCGATCCCCGACATATTCAAAGTCCTGCAAGAGATAGCAGAGATGTGATCAGGAGGAAACCCTGGCTCCTCCTTCCCCTTCCCCCTCACACCTGACCAGGGAGCAAACTTGTTTCCAAGAATCGGGTAAGCGAAGGCTCTCCCCTGGCTCGCAGAGACTGCGCTCTTAGCAAGCAGCTCCATTCAGAGTATGGATGGGCATGAGACCCCCACAGGTGACCTATCTCCTACAGGCAGGTCACCAGGGAAGAGAACTGGACCTCCTAGATACCTACATGTGAGCACCTTCCCTGCAAAAAGCTCAGCCCCAGGACCCCACAGCATACTCTTCGGTCTCCATTTTATGGTGATGCAAAGGGTTCAGACAGGCAAAGCCATAGGCTTGGGTTAGCACTGCTAAGTGGCTGCTGTACACAAATGCCAGACACTTCCAGCAGACACCTGGCACCTGTTCCCACCTTTTGGTTATACCCGGCAGTGGGATGGAGTGACAAGGATCCGAATTCGACTATCGGAATCCATAGGGAAGGCAGGGACAAGGTGGGGATGTCCAGAGCACTGGCCTGAGACCTGGGAGAAATGATGGAGTGCTTTCTTCTACTGGTACAGGGAAGTGAGGGTGCTTTCTCATCCCCAGCTTAGAATCAGGGCTCAGAATTCAGATTCAGACCCAGCCTGAAGGATGACTGTTATTCTTGAAGGCAAGAGAGTGGAAAAGTGCCTCAGGGCAGAGGGCAGCTTAACTGCATTGTAGACAAGTCCAGAGACAGCACACCTATCCCCAGCATCCACAGACCCACCTGTCACCAGAGCCCCAGGCTCCTTCCTCTGCCCTCTCCACTTTTTCATCCTACAGTCCCACCCTGGCTCTCCACAAACAACTAATGGATCAAAGCCTGTCTCCCACTTCCTTTGAGAAAGGCAACAAAAGGGGACAGGGCTAGCAGAACCCAGGAACTCCTTGGGCACACCAGGCAGGAGCAGAAAGACACCTCTGCAGGACTGGACCCCAGACTCTCAAGGCTTAGCGCCTTCAGCTGTTCAGACTAGTGGCCTGGAGCCTTCAAGTAAAGCAGCATCTCCAGATGCCCAACACACCAGACCAGATGGTGGGGCACAGGATCGTAACCCCATTCCCAGCTGTCCACAAAAAAGCAGATGCAGAGGTGATAAGGTCACAAAACCTGCCTAAGAATTTGACCGTGTGTTTACTGGTCTTCAAAGTCTATGGAAACACTGAAGATACCCTGCATTAAGTGTTTACCACAAACAAGGATTTAACAAGACAAAGGAGGTGGCTCCTAGAAGTGAGTGACAGGTGCTTGCCTCAAGCCTTCAGGCTTACACTGGAGTGTGGGGGACAGGACTCTTCTTTTCCTCTGTTGGGAAAAGATCCAGCACCTCAAGTTCATGAGTACAATGTGGGGTGCCCTCCACAACTACAACAGGGCTCTCAACCTGGTGGGGAAGAACACAGTTTTGGCATGGATGACACTGCTTTTCAGCCCAGTCTCGCCCATTGCTCCAGCCTACAGACAGGCCTGGTACCACACCCAGCCCATTCTACATACAGGAAGGAAGATTCAGAGTAATCTGCCTGCTAAGGGTTGAGCCTCTACGAAAACCCAGGTGTCATCTTCTGACTCTGGTGGGTGAAGAGCTACTTTCCCTCCCTCTGCAGCTCCCCGCCACTGCTCCTACAGCCTAGACTCCAGCTGACCCACAACTGCTTCAGCACCCAAGTCCTACCCTTCATCTCAGCATCCATCCCACCGGGCTGCCCCCCTCCCCCCAACAACACAAACACTGCCCTGGGGCTCACGCCATTTGTGTCAGGCCAACATTCAACGTCCAGCAGCCCTATGGAGTCAGGAACTCTGGGTGGGACCCCATGCTCTGGGTTATGGGCAACTCTTGGATGACTGTTTTCCCAAGAAGTAGGCACAGTGGAAGGAAGGGTTTGGGCTCTCCATTGCAGAAAAGCACTGCTGCCTCTAGTGCCACCCAGGTCTCAGGATGCTGGGTGAGTTACTACCAACCTCCAGACTAACTGGATGTAGTACATTTTCAAGAAAGGTAAACTTATGTCATCACAAGAAAAATGAGTATCAAAAATCAAAGCCCTCCAGTCAAGAAGCATGGCTGTCAGAGTGACATGTGACAGATGTGCCACCTTAGGCTGTGGTCCCCAGCTCCAGCACCCTAACCCCAGAATGAACCTTTCAACCTTACCTGATCTCAAGATTAAGTCCAAAATAGATAACACCAGGTTTGTACCCAAAAGAACTGCTCACTAGCACCACATGACCCAAGTTCTGGTCTGCCCATTTCTTTCCTATCCATGGACTCCAACCCAGAGGATGTTTGACCTAACCACTGAGGGGCTCACAGAAAACCTGCAGGAACACTGCCCTTGGGGGCTCACGTGAGAAGAAGCCATGTGCTGGGAAATGCTAGATGCCAGGAGATGCAAAGCAAGATGATGGGGATGGGGAGGCACCTGCTTTTAAACAGTAGCGAGGTGGCTACCTGGGCAGAGCCTGTAGCAATACAACAGGAAACTGTTCCAGGCAGCAGGGCCCCGTGGGCCTGAGAAAAGCAGGAAGGGTGGGCTTGCATGACGGGGATGGGAGCTTGGAGGAAGCAGGGCAGAAACCCCGATGTCTGAAAATCCTTCATTTGTAAGTTTCTCAAAGCCTTCACATTTCAACTGGTTCTTTTAAATGGAACGACCCAAAGCCATCCCCAACACCAGCAGAAGTGCCCTCCCGACCCCCACCCCCAGGCTTGGGGGGCACAGCACAAATTAGCCTCCAAGGTACTCCTGCTCCCTTGCTCCCCCTACCAACAGGGCCCTTGGAAGGAATGCCCCACATCCTCTGCCACGGTAAAGCAGACAGCACAGGCTGGCAGGACACTTCTGCTCAATTAATGAACACAGAAGTTCAGTGACCGAAGGCAAGCAGCCTGATAAGCAGTTAAGGGAGGCATAAGGTCCCTAGCGAGTCTAAGCTAGGACAGGCATCAAAACAGGTTTCTGAAGCCCCAGGCCAGCTCTGGAACACTGAGGAGTCATGGATACCTGCCGGGCAAAACAATGCTCAGAGTGCTCCAGAGGGGCTGGGCCAGGCCCAGGACTCAGCCGAGGCCAGTAGAGTGATCCTGCCTACTTGTAGGCCTGCTGACAAGTGCCAGAACCCCGCCTCTTTTGCTCTGAAGAGGGGACAAAGCTGCCCGTGGAAGCCCTGTCTTAGAGCCTAGCTGTGGTTGTCCCAGGTGTGAAAGGTTAATGCGGGGTGGGTCCCAGAGGAGATCCTGCAGCCCCTGCCCCGCCGGGTGCTGACGGACCAGATCAGGCACCAATAAGACTGTTTCTGCCATCAGGGCAAAGAGCCACAGGTGCTCTCACCTGCACTGTCCTAGGCAGAGGCCTGGTCTCCAAGATGGTGCTTCCACTCCTACTGGCCTCCCAGGGTCAAGGAGAAAGCAGCCAATTTGTTACATTTAAATTACAACACTAGGGAACTGCTCATTTAGAATCCCACTTAAAATGGAATCTGCCTTCCCCAACTAACAGAGAAGCACTTAAAGAGCAGTTAAGTGTTACTAGATGCTTCAGAGCAGCAAACGTAAAATATCTATGAACTACCAGAGACAGTCTGCAGGACAAAAGCTGGGTTCTCCAGCAAAGAGAGGAGGTCTGCCCTCCACCTGCCTCCAGGGCCCTGAAGCTGGCAGTACTTGAACTCAATCTTCTCAGATCAGCTCTGCTGGTTGACAGCACAGACTTCAGAGCTACTCACCGACTGTGAGTATGGCAAACTGCTCATCTTCTCCAACCTCAACTTCCTCATCTGTAAAATGGGGGGCTGGTTCTCTAATCTCACAGGTTTGCCCAGGATGAAACATATAGTAGATGAGAAGCCCTAGACAGGACTTTCCCACCTAAATAAACTCCCCTAGGGAAAAGGCATTCACTTGCCTAAACCGAGCACCAAGCACTCAGGACACCCTTGATATTTCCCCAGTTCTTTGACACACCTCCCAGGACCCCAGGCTGTTTCTCAAACAAAGTCCCAACACTGAGACTAACTAGACAAAAGCAAGACGGTAAGCATTCACCGCGAAAACCACCCAAAAGGCTGCAAGCAAATCAGGTTAAACAAGGATCCATAGCCCTTTTCTGTTGGATGGGTTCGTTCTGTACATAAAGGCAACATTTCCTTAACAGCAAGAAACATTTCTGGCTACTCTTTAAACGGAAACAAAAAAACTAACTTCAAACAGTACAGTAACTTCCCAAACCCAAGCATACTTTCACAGTATATAAACCAAACCAGTTAATTCTGTGATTTAGGAGCAAATGCACGCCATGATCGTGAGCCCAGCTAATCATTCCCTTCCCTGCCTCCTACTCATGAAACTACCAGTTCTAATCTCTGTTCCACTGGTACAAAGCGATCTTAAAAACAAAACTCTTCCTCCGGCGAAGCGCTGATGTTCAGGGTCCCATCAACGGCAAGCAGAGCTCTCTAGAGGTGCAAAAATATTCAGACTGGTTTTGGTTTTTAAACATCAATCCCCCCTTACCTCCCCCCGCCCCCCACCAGCAGCCAGCGATTTTGTAATTCAAGACTTTCAACTCTCTCTCTGCCGGGCCTTATATCCTCGGCTGGAGAGCGCCACAGGTTTGTGTGCAGATCCGTGACCCCGGAAACGCACGTCCCTCAGTGGAGGGAAGCTCCTGTCAAGCCCGCCTCGGCTCCCCGACCGCGCCGCGAGCTCATGCTGTAAGGGATGCCCCCCACTTTCACAAGGGAAAGCGACGGGAGCCCTAAGAAGGAAGGCCAGGACAACGCCGAGACCGGGCCAGAAAGGTCGGGCCGCACCCCGCGGCGTCAACAGCTCCGAGGCGGACGGTTCCCGGGCGCGGGGAGGGGGGCGCGCAGGGGGAAGGGGGCCGGGCCCGGGAGGTTGCGGATGGAGGGGCGTCCGCCTGCCTAGCCCAGCCCAGCCCGACGGCAGCGCAGGCCCGACACAGCCGAGGCCCAGCCCCCACCCCACCGCCACCTCCTGCGCGCCCCCTGTTCATGCTCACCTCGGGCGGCCGCGGCCCGGCAAGCGAGGCGGACGAGGCGGCGGCGACGGTGGCGGCGCGGTGCTTCCTTTGTCTCGGGACTTCCCTCCCGAGCCCGCTCCGCGCGCAGCCCGAGCGCTCCGAGGACCCCGGTGCGGGAGGGGCGCGGGCGGGGCCTGCGGGGGCTGCCCGCCGCGCGCCTGCTCCACGCGCCGCCGCCGCCGCCCCGCGTCCCGCGCGGCTCTTGCCGCCGCGCGCTGCCCGCCGCCCGCGCCCTGCTGCTGCGCGCCCGCGTCCCGGCTTCGCCCTGGGAGCCCGGCCCAGGGGCGGCTTTCCAGTCAGGCGATGACCTGGACAGCTGCGTCCTTAAAGGAGCCGCGTCCTCGATGTGAGGGAGCGTCTGCAAACTTCCCTTCGCGATGCGCATATCCACTCGAGGACACGCCGGCCAGCTGCGGAGGAAAGAGGAGACCGAGATCTCCAAGGGGTCCCCGGATGCCCCGTGGGCATCTCTCCAGGCACGGGTCCCGTTGGTTTCCTTGGGGCTAGGGCCCGGGGCCGGGGGACAAAGACCACCGAGGCCTAAGGATCCCCAGAAGCGTCGCAGCACAGTGACTATCCCCCGAATACTGCTCTCTGTTAAACCCCTTACAATTGGCTAGTTCGGGGCCCTGGGCGGGGCGTCCATCGAATCTGCCCAATGAGCTGACTCCGTACAAACGCTCGAGAGCTGGCCTGACCGACGGGAGAAGAAAAGCGGACGCTCCCTAACCCGGGGGCTGGCCGAGGGGGGAGGGGCACCAGGGTTGTGAGCCGGCAGCAGGGGTGCAGGCGGGGACTACCCAACCCACCGCGCGCGTGCAGTCAGGTCTGGGGCCCACCCCCAGCCATTGTAAGAATGCTGGCCCTTCCTAACTTCACTGGGCGCCTCCCCGTCGGGTCGCCCCTAGCCCCAGTATCCCGGGCCCACTTTGCTGGTCAGACCCCAACTCTGAGTAGGTAGAGGGCGCATCCCAAGGTCAGCCCGCTCCGCCCGTGGGAGCTTCGGGATCAGGCAGCGATGGGTGTGGAGGGCTCCTGGGCCAAGGTGTGCGGTGGGGGGCGCTGGACTATGGATACGACTTGCATTCATTCACTCCTTTCCCTCCCTTTTCCCTTTCTTTCCCTCCAACAAGCTTCTCTCTCCCTCCCACCTTCCCCCAAAGTACCTCTTTGGCCCTGCTGAGACTGTTGGCTTCCCCAGGGGCGGAGACCAAGCGTCTGGTGTCCTATGGCCCACATCTGGCCCAGTGCTCTCAGCGGATGCTCAGTAGATGAATTCCATGTGCTCCCAGCCATCCTGTTACTTTGGGGAGTAAAATGAGGCTGGGGGTCTACTGGGTTTGGTGGCTCTGCTGGGCTGGGGAGTGTGTCTGCTTAGGGTACTCCTGGTCACCAGTGGCCCAGAAAGAGGACCTGGCTATAGTGACCGGGGTCCCAGGTGACAAGCCAGAGGGTCTGGCCCCCTTGAGCAGAAAATGAGGATTCCAAATTCCTCCCAGACTCTGAACTCCAAAGGGGCTGCGCACTCCTGGGTCCCCACAGTTGGCCCAGGGTGGGCCTGGCCTGGTTGAGATTGAGAACTGCCTCTCAGGTGTCTCTCCACCCCTTCACCTAGGCAGCTGCAGTTCTTAACCTCGGGGTCCCAGGATCATCAAGGGCTTGTCTGAGATACCCATTCTTTGGTCCCCAAGCCCTGGTTCACTAGTTCTGAGTGGTCCTAGAAGTGTGCCTTATAGCAAGTGCCCCAGGTGGGCCTGCCACGCGTGGCTGCTAGGCTACACTTAAACCAGCTTCCTGCTGAGGCACATGGGCCTTGGGTTCCAAAACCATCTTTCTCATTTGGATGCCCGGAGGTTTGTATGAGGCTTTTTGCGGAAGACACCCAACAAATAGCAGTGGTCAGTAGAAGGTGGTGGCCATTGCTGGAATGAAGAGAAGAACTAGGGGGCCAAATGGGCTCGGCATAGCCAAGGGGCAGGAGGAGGCCATGGCTGTCCAGATAGAGGTGGCCTGGAGGGTAATGAGGGGTAGGTATAGTTTTGGGAGGCGACTGGATGTGGCATGTGGTGGTGGAGGGCCTGGGACTGATCCTGTGGTCCATGGGGAGTCATGGAAGTTTGTAGAGCAGGAGACCCAAGACAAGGTCCTAGGGTCCCATGTTTGTGTGTGGTGAGGGGATATTTGGAGATGGAAAAGACATGGCCCTTTACCCCTGGTTGCTGAGTTCTAACCAGCAGAGAGAACTTCCATCCTGGTGAAAAATGGTGTGAGGCCCAAAGGCCCTCATGCTGGAAGGAGAGTGTTGGGACTGGTGGAGGGAGAGGGAACATTTACCCGGAGGGTGAGTTGGAGAACTGCAGGGGGTGGGCAGAAGACTACCTCAGATCTGGTATCCTCAGCCCAGGAGCCTTCTTTGAGCAGCCTGCACCCTCACACACATGTTCTTGGTGATGCACTCTGGGTCATCCATTCATCTGTTAGCTCACAGACATTTATCCAGTATTGACTTTGGCCTTGAAGAAGCACACTGCTGTGTTGTAGATGGTATCACATGGCAGTGCCCAATCACAGGAGGCAGCATCCAGGAGCTGAGAATGGCCCCCTGATGACAGCCAGCACAAAAGCAGGGACCTTGGACCTTCAATAGGAGCTGGATAACACCACAATAAGTTTGCAGGAGATCCCCAACCCTCAGATGAGGACTGGAGAATGCAACCCCAGACTTTTGAGGTTGCGAGCAAAGGAGCCCACTAAGCCTGGGCTCCTGATGCACAGAACCTGTGATAATAAATGTGTCTTGTTTAAAGCTGCTAAGTTTGTGGTGATTCGTTACATGGTAATAGTTACCGTACACCTGGTTTAGACAGGGTGGTCAGGAAGGTCTCTGAGGGTGTGATCAAACTGAAACACAGAGGAGGAGCAGCGCACAGCTGTAGGAAAGCTGGGGAAAGAGCCTTCTGGGCAGAAGGAGCTGGAGATGGGGAAAAGCCCTGTGGCTGGGGCAGAGTGAGGAAGGGGGCCAGGGGAGTGGGGGCAGGGGGAGGTATAGGGGTCTAGAACAAGCAGTCAGGAGGAGACCTCACATGACATTTCCAGTGTGCTGGTAAGTTTGCTGTGTGTCCAACGTGTGGCAACTCCAGTGGGGGAGAGGGGATTTGATTGAGTCCAACTCCCTGAGTACAGAGGAGAAACCGAGGCTTGCAGATGGCTTTGTGCAGAATCGGGAAGGATTCTGGCTGATTGTGCCAATCATGTGCCCACCAGGTGGGAAGGGAGTGGTAGGTGTGATTGAGTACTGTGTGGAGTAGGGGCAGGCCCCCCCCCAGCTCCCCTGGGTGCTTGCTGGCAGCCAAGCTGTGGGCATGTAGGTTTGTGTGCAGGGGCAGCTGCTACAAGGGCTGGGTTAAAAAGGAAGAAAATCCACATGCAAAAGAATGAAGTTGGATCCCTACCTCACACCACATACAAAACTAACTGAAAGGCCTAAATACTAGAGCCAAAACTATAAAACTCTTAGAAGAAAACACATGACACTGAATTTGGCAATAATTTCTTGGCTATGACACCAAAAGCCCAGGCAGCTAAAGAAAAAAATTGGTAGATTGGGCTTCATCAAAATTAAAAACTTTCATGAATCAAAGGACTCATATTAACAGTAGTAAAAAGGTAATGGACAGAATGGGAGAATATATTTGCAAATTACATGTCTCATGAGGGGTAATATATAAACATCCCCTGCAACTCAACAACAACAAAACAACCCATTTCAAATATGGACAAAGGGTTTGAATAGACATTTCTCCAAAGTAGATACATGAATGGCCAACAAGCATATGAAAAGATGCTCAACGCCACTAGTCATTAGGGAAATGTAAATCACAGCTACCGTGAGATGCCACCTGACACCGATTATATGGTTATTATCAAAAAATGGAAAATAACGAGTGTTGGCAAGGATGTGGAGAAATTGGAAGCCTCGTGCATTACTGGTGGTTATGTAAAATGGTGCAGCTGCTGTGGAACAGTCTGGAAGGAGGGAAGGTTGGGGGGCTTGGGAGGGGCTGGACCTATCTCCTGAGCTTGGGAACCATCCTCAGAGGACAAGGAGCCCCATATTCTACTCTGGGGGGTGCATGCAGATTGCAAGGGGTGTATTGGGGGAAGCGCTGGACTGGTGCTCACAGTCCCCTCCCTGAAGCCTCCCTCTCCTCTGTCCCCTGATGCCCTCTGCCTCTTCCTTCTGCTCCAGCTGCACTGAGGACACACTCTGGGTCCCTGGGGGTCCCCCTGCCCTGCAGCTCAGCCTAGCCAGGCTGAGCCTTTCACAAAATGTTCCTGTGTAGCAGCGACTTGGCAGTGACTCTGGTCCTACTGCCCCCCTTCCAAGGAGCTCCCTTTCCAATCTTCCCAAGGGAACCCTCTCACTCCAAAGGGCTAGGGCACCCCTCAGATCCCTGCCTGGCTCCTCGGTCTGTGGCCTGGCCCCACAGGGTACAGGAGTGCCTTCTAGTGGTCCCAAGCTGGGTTGCTGGGGCCGCGTGAAGGTGTTATGCCCTCACATCTATGCACATCTGAGTGAACCTAGTCAGTGGTCTCAAGTTTGCTGGATCCCATACATTAGAACAGAGTAGGAGCAAAGTCTGGGACCAGTTCTGCCTGCTTGTGCCATGACTGTGGATTTGATTGCTTCTCCACACCCCAAAAGAGAAAGGTCATTGAATGCCATCACTGCCAACTGCTAAATCTCCAATATCACCAAAGAGAGAGAACATGACCAGGCTGAGCACCCAGAATCTGGTGGTGGCGGACCTCCTGCTATGTGTCCTTCCAGCTGCTACTGCTGGTGGGAACCAAGGGAAGGCAATCTCCATTTCTGCTCCCCCCTAGCTATCAGATAGCTGAGCCACTGGGACTAGAAATATCTGAGTGTCTTCACTAAAAGTAGAAAATAAAAGGACCTCCTGGTGAAGCTGGGATGTCCCCTCTACTACTGTGCAGAAAGAACCTGGCACTAACAGTTTAGCTCCCAACCCTCCTGAAACAGAGTGAAGAAGGCCATGGAGCAGAATGCATGGAGCGGTGGTCTGCATTCTCTCTCTAGACTCCTTCTCACCACCTGGTTATGCATGCCTGCGTGCATTCATTCATCCATTCATTCGTTCTCTACCTATTTATTGGCATGGGGCCAAGGAAGGGTTTGTTTATCTTTACTTTACTTTAAGGTGGGAAAACATGTTTGCTACAGCAGAGAGAGAGAGAGAGAGAGAGAGAGAGAGAGAGAGAGAGAGAGAGAGAGAGAGGAGAGAGAGAGAGAGAAATTCATTTAAACACCTGGCAGCCTTGCCTCATGTCCCATTGCCAGGGCACACATCCAGGTGGCATTTCCAGAGCTCCTGCCTGGTCCAGCATCAACACTGCCCCAGACTCAGCCCCCAACATCTAAACGAGGCTCCCAGAATCCCAGAGCTGCTGCCAACACTGTCATTGCCCACCAGGGCAAGTCAAGTCCTTTCTTCTCTGTCCCCTGCTGCAGCCAACTCAGCCTTAAACGAGGAGACTAAGATTCTCTTCCCTACCCCACTCCAGCTCCCGTACACCTGCACCCCTTCTTGCCTCCAGGCTTTGCTGCCTTCTCCAGCATGCCCTCCCCTCCCCCAACACTGCAGCCAGGTAGCTCCCTTCCACTTGCTCTTAATCCCAGCCTCCTCCCCTAGCTCCTGGAAGCCCTCCCAGCTTGTGCTATGACCATCTGTTTGGGGGTCTGCCTCCCAACCTGCACCTAGATGGGGAGGGAGTTCAAAATAAGTCGGGTGGAAGAATGCAGGAAAACAAAGCCTACTTGGCTCCGTTTATTCTAATGCGGCATCAGCGAATCCCGAGCCACCAGGTGGCAGCAAAGCGCCCGCAGTTCCCTTGGCGGCAGAGGCAGGAAAGGCAGGTTCAATCCCTTGCCGGCATCGCCCCATTATGCCGCAGGGCAAGCAGCACCATGCCAGCTGACTTCGTTTGTTTGCTCACTCATCTGGATAAATAAGCATGTGTTCAAAGGAGACTTTCTGTCACAACTGGATAGGGACAGACCCTATACTTTGTACCCATAGAAACACAGTTCAAACCTGGCCACGCTACTCATTTGTACCCAGATAGTGTTACCTGCCAAGTTTTGACACTTGGTGGATTCTTTCTCCAAGACTTGGAGAGGTGTTAAAGTAGCCACCTTGGCCCAAAGTGGTGCCTTTCCCTTTATTTTAATCAGAAGGATTTTACAAGAAATAGGAATGCCTCCTTCACTATAATTCAACGTTATTTAATGCAGACATGTGTTCTCCATGTCCCCACTCTGAATGATGTGCTTAGAGGGAACACCAACATGCTCCAAGGCCATTGTGACACATCCCCTCCAAGTTTCCTGGTACTCTGTCTCCATATCCTGGACTCCAGGTTTTGGTGATGCTCAAGGCCAAGGGTGTGTGCCCCTGAAGCCAAGCCAGGTCTTGGTCCTTGGTTGCCTGTCCCCAAGGAGGGGGGCAGTCTTGGAGGGGCAAGGCACCCTGCCCAGAGCCCTGAGTCAGGGAGGTCATCTCAGCCATGTCAGAGACTCCCCTGCCACAGGGCCAGTCCCACCATTTTCCCTGTCACTTGGGGCCCTGTCTATCAGGGCCTGTCTCAGTGCTGAGGTCTGCAGGTCCACAGAGTTGGGGTGAAGGGTGAGCCCAGTATGGGGCATCTTAGGTTCTGGGTGCCATGAGATACCCCATGTAGTTGCCGACCTGGGCATCCTTGCTGTGCAACTGTATCCAAAGCCCCAGGATGCAGGAGACCATCCAGGAGGGTGTCTGAGAACACCAGTACTCACAGTGGCAGTGAGTGGCTCCCACAGAGGAGCCAGTGGAGGAGTAGACATAGGGTAGGAGGGAAGTGGGGGCAGCACCAAGGAAAACAGAGCAGTAGAATGATGGCCACTGGGAAGGGCAGCAATACGTAGGGTGGCCGACCCGTCCCAGTTTGGTTTTGACATTAAATGTTCCCTCCCATTTGACCCAGTGATTCTGTTCTTAGGTATAGGCTCAAAGGAATTGAAGCCAGGCACGCACACGCGCACACACACAGACACACACACACAGACACACACACACACACACACGTGCATGGATAATCATGACATTATCATTCACAACAGCCAAAAATGGGGACAACTGCAGGTCCATCAACAGACACATCATTAACAAACTGTGGTTTACCCACACAATGGAATATTAGTTGGCCATAAAAAGGAAGGAAGCTTTGAAACACGCCACAGTGTGGATGGACCTGGAGAACATGCTGCATGAGAGAAGCTGGACACAAAAGGCCACACTCAGTGTTTGATTCCACTCATGAAATGTCCAGGACAGGCAAATCCACAGAGACGGAAAGCAGGCCAGTGGATACCAGAGGCTGGGGAAGGAGATTGGGATGTGCATGTGACTGCTTCATGGACACAGTGGTTTCCTTTTGGGGCATGAAAATGTTCTGGAACTAGGCAGAGGTGGTGGTTGCACAACACAGAGAATGCACTAAGGGTCACGGCATTGTTTGCCTAAAATGGTTACAATGGCAAATTTTATGTTTTGTGTATTTTATCACGATAATAACAACAAAAAAGCCCTGAAATCTTGCCTCCTGGGAACTCCCTCGGTTCTGGGCAAGCCAGGATGGCAGGTCCCTTACCACACAGGGGCTGTGAGGGGAACACAAGTTTTGGTGCAGTGGAGGCAGCTGGTGACTTTAGCAGACCAGCTGCCCTGTACAGTGGGGCAGGGGCCGGGCCGCAGGGTGAGGGGTGGGCAGGAGAGGGGCCATGGAAACAGCTGGTGGACCTGAGGGGGCTGGCTGTGAAATGGGAGCAGGGCAGACAGGAAGCTGGGGAAGTACCTGTCAAGGGAGCGAGTTTTGTTGTTTTGTTTTTAAATCTCGGCAATTTGACATGTGTTTAAATGCTGCAATGCACTGAAAAAAACCCTTTTATTCTAAATGGGGATGACCTAAGAAGAGGTAAGTGATCTTAATAAATGAAGCACTCACCAAAACCAATTAAAAAAACACCAAAACCTGAAAAGCTAGTTGGTTGAGGATGACTAGAGATTCATAGAAGTGGAACCCAAATCAGGGATAAACAGAAGGGGAAAATGGAGCCTGCCCAGGATGAGGCCGAGACTGTGGATGTGGGGGGACTGGGCAGGGCCTGGGGGATGGGCAGAGTGGGGTGCCCATTCCTGTTGTGTTTCTGGGTCCAGATGGGCTTTGGTGAGCCTCTCTGTGATAGTCCTGTGGGGCGCATATGTGAGCAGGAGAGTTTGGAGAGCAAAGATAGCGAGGCAGATGGTAGGGAAACCCCCCCACAGGATGCCCCTCCCACCCAGGTTCAGTGGCAGCCTCGGATCCTAACCCCGCTGTCCTTTGAGGTGCCAACCTGCCCAGGAAGAGGGGCAGTGCCCACATTCCAAGATCCATCAGGGTCCGTGGCCAGGGGCCTGGGTTCTCACACCATCTGCCCTGGACTGAACTGTGTCCCCCAAGTCCAAATGTGGAAGCCCTCACCCCCAATGTGACTGTTTGGAGATGGGACCTTTAGGAGGTGACTCAAGTTAAACGAGATAAGGGTGGGGCCCTAATCCACTAGGATAGTTAGCCTTATAAGAAGAGGGAGAGAAGTCACCATCTGTCTGTCTGTCTGTCTGTCTATCTCTCCACCATGTGAACACAAGTGAGAAGGCGACCGTCTGCAAGCCAGGAAGAGACCCTCACCAGAACCAGACCATGCTGGCACCCTGATCTCAGCCTCTAGAACCACGAGATATAAATGTCTGTTGTTTATAAGCCCAGTCTGTGGTATTTGTTATAGTGGATTAAGACACCATCCAGGCTTCTCTGAGGCCTCAGATCACACAGGCCTGTCTGACTGTCAACTGTCCTTCCATGTGTCCAGCCTATAGGCCGCCTACCACAGGGGTTGCTGTTTAAATGGCACCTTTGGTGGCCTGTCATGAGGAGAGCAAGAGAACCTGGCTGCTCAGTCTGAGCAGAGGGCTGAGGGCTGAGGAGTGGGTGCCCGCCTGCCCAGGGGAGGAGCAGGAGGCAGGATGCAGAGGGGCCGGGGAGATTCTCGAAGCAACTGCAACATCCTCGAGCAGCAGCCCTGAGGCTGGGGGATGTTTTATTTAGGTTCACACTCCAGGCGGTCAACATGCTGCAAGAACTCGGAGAGGCATGTTGAATGAATGAATGAATGAATGAATGAATGAATGAATGAATGGTGTAGGGTTCTTAGAAAGGAGGGGGTCTACCTGGGAGGATTCAGAGGTCAGAGAGCCTGGAGGATTTGTTTTCAAGGCCTCCCAGGAAGGAATAGGGCTCCCAGAGCAAAGAGGCAGGGGAGGAACTTGGAGCAGAGAGGAAGGGTGTTTTGTAATGCCTGGGGCTGTGATAGGGGGGTATTCTGCCTGGCTTGGGACAGGTCTCCTGGCTGGGTGGGGGTGTGGAGTGGTGGGGAGGGAGTGTGAGGTGAGAGAAAGCCCAGCCAGTGCACTATCCTCCAAGATCTTGCATGCTTGATGCTCAGGGAGTCTGGGTAGGCCACAAGCCATGGGGCACAAAGTTCCAGGACCAGCTCTCCCTTGACTGGCTGGGGGACCCTAGGAAGATCATGCTCTCTACAGCACCAATTCATACAACTTGAGGGCAGCTGTACTAGCCTGACTCTGCTGCAGATTCTCTTCTTGTTCTGGGCTCCACTCAAAATTGGCAGATGACTGGATTGGAGTAGTATTCCCTAGTGTATACACTGCCTCACTGCCTCCAAAACCCAAAGGTTCCACTAAGCACTGTGCTTTTTTTTTCTGGCAGTGGGTGCAACATATAACTTATCCTTTACCTTGAAAGAGATGTCTTAGCCATCCCCAAGCACTGGACTCTGAAAACTTCGTCAATGAGTCATGCCCACGCAGGCTTACCAGAGACTCGCCCCTCTAGTCCGATGATCATCATGTCATTGATGTGGAGGAACAAAATGCTCTGAAGGATGGCTAAGTGATCACGGGCAAGGCTGTGGGTGCCTACCGGTGTCCTTCCCAGGTGACTGAAAACTGCTTTGACCCTCTCTTCTAATGGGGATTGGAGAGAACACAGTCACCAGATAGATTCACTTACAAGGTGCCAGCACAGCATCTGTGATTGAAGTTACAAATATACACCAGGATCCATGTGGTGTTTGCAGGGACTGTACTGGTGAATTCACTGGGCTATGATGAGGACACATCCCACCCCCCCTTTGTACCTGACATCTGAACGTGACTATCTTTGCCAGACTGACTTGGATGTCATGTTGCCTCTTATGTACAGACTCAGCCAGAGAGGAGGAGGGGCATTTCTGGGGGCTGTTACTTAGCTTTTTCCACCATAATGGCTTCAGAGTGGATGGAGAGTTCCCTCTTGGAAAATCGGAGGCTCACTGCTCTCTTTTCCCGAGTCCTGGGATGGGTCCCTAACACTTTAGTCAACTAATGAAGACTAACTGGAACTTTAAGCAAAAATAATCAGTCAGGATGGTCTATGGGAGGAGCTAGGGCTTATGGAAGTTCTCACACTCTACAAGCACCCTACAGGAAAAATTGTTTATAATGAAGCTCTATGGTTCTACCTTCCCTTCCCCTTCATTAAATATCCCTTCACCTTGACATAGGCTAGAGTATGCACGTGGCTTGCCATGTTTGCACGCACTACGTTGCAACCCCCCGCCACCCTGAATAAATTCTGTTTAGTTATGAAACACCGAGTCGATATTATTTTTCAGTAGATACAACCCTTGACCCACAGCAGTGCAGTCAGAATCTGGCGGCATACTTTGTTTCCACTGTTGAAACGTTTGTATTGTATTTCTATTTGTGACAAGATACACTGTTTTTCCATTTCTGGTAGCACTTTACGGTTTTTGTTTTTATTCTAGGTCTTAATTAATTAAACATTCGAACAAATTTAAAGAGAAAACGTGGAGCTGGAACCCCGGGTGGAGGGTCTGGGCGTTCGGGATCACAACCCTGCTCGAGCGTCGGCCTCTGCTCTCTGCTGCCTCCTGGTGGCCGCGTCCTGCGGGCAGGGCGCCCTCACTTGGGCAGTTTTCTGTTCACGTTTGAGGGTGCAAACTGAGTGCCCACTCCGCGCCCAGGGCCCTTCCTCTACGCTCCCGGGGCTCAAGGACTAACCGGAGACACGGCCCTGCTCCCGAAGGTCTCCCGGACGGCTGGTGCTTTGGGGAAAATGGCGAGCGAGAGGCTGGGGGACGAAAGTGCAGCTGCTTCTGAGCTTGGCTGAGCGCTGAGCTAGTGGGGACCCCTTGGAGGAAACTGGGGTCTGAGCTCGAAGCCGCACCTGCAGGTGGGCTGGGTCTGTTGGGCTCTGGGTACAAGGTTCCGCCAGGACAGCGGGGCGCTGACCTCCGCGCCCTGACCTCCTCCGCACCTTGACCTTTTCTGCGCCATGACTTCCTCGGCGCCCTGACCTCTACTTTCTGATATCCCTGACTCCGCTTGCTGACTTCCTCTGCACCATGACCTCCGCCCTCTGACCTCTTCCAAGCGCTGACTGCTTCTCACGGACCGTGCCTATTGAGATGCTTGACGAGGGGAACCTGCAGTTACTCCTCGTGGCCACACAGGGGCGTGTTTATGCCCGCGCACTCCGCGCAGGAGGGGTGTGGCCAAGACAGGACTGCAGGTGGACCAGGTGCTACAGGTGCCTTAATACCTGACTTGTGCAGTTAGAGGCTGGGCTGCTGCGACTCCACCCACCGATGACTTAAACTCGAGCTTCTTCGGCTTTAGCGGCTACAGAAACTTACATTTGTGTGCAGGGATGTGTGTGTGTGTGTTTGTGTGTGAGGGAGAGGAGAGGGAAGAGAACAGAAGAGGAGAGGAGAGGGAGGGAGAGAAGAGAGAGAGAAGAGAGGGAGGGAGGGGAAGAAGAGAAGAAGAGAGAAGGAGAGAAGAGAAGAGCGCTTGTCTCTCATTTGAATTTTGAGCATTTTTTTGAGTATAAAATGCCCACAACATTTTGAAGGCATAGGTAACTGAGGTTAAGAAGTCTGTCCCAGGAGTGCTTTCTTGTTAATCTTGTTAAGTTTTTAGTCCTCCACACTAGACTATTCACATTCTGGGAGGGCAGAAATGTTTGTCTATTTACTCACTGCATATTCCCAGTGCTTAGAGCAGTGCATGGTGTATGGTGCATGGTGTATGGTGGTTGTTCAGTAAGTATTTATAGAATGAATGAATGAATGAATGTGCCAACCCTCACTGGTTAACTGAAAGTGTCTGCACTGAGTTGGCTTTCTCAAACAGACCAGGAACTGGAGAGGGGAAAAAAAAATGATTTTGGTTATAAAACAGTTTCACTTTTACATCCATGGTCCTTTCAGACACCTGTAGTAGTGAACTATGCTGCTGGTCACCTCTGCACACTTGGCCTCTAACATTCCAGTATTCCCCGGCTATGGGGGACAGTGCTGAGGGTGATGCTGGGGAAGGCGCTGGGATGCTCTGGCAGCCTGCTGGGCTGTTTACAGGGGGAGAGAGCCTCGGGGGACAGAGAGAAGGGCCGGTGGCTGAGAAGATGGGTCTTTTCCTATCTGCCTCCGGGGAGGTGAATAGAGACCCAGAGAAAACTACCAATGGTCTGCTCCTTGTGTTGGGTTTTAGTAGTTGGAGTTTCTGTTTCCAAGTGGCGTTAAAGCTGCCCAAGTCTTTATGAGAGACAAACAGAGGGGACACAGAGGCCATGCGAATGTGGAGGCAGAGAGTGCAGTGATGTGGCTATCATTCCAATTTAAAAGAAAAAGAGAGAGAAAATAAATACATTTCTGTTGTTTTCCTTCACTCAGTTTGGCAGTTTGTTAAGGCAGCCCCAGGAAACAAACAAACCCTTCAGAACACAAGAGTTCCTGCTTCTCTCCCTTCTCCCAACCTTTGGTATCACCTATGTTTTTAATTTTTCCTTTCTGACGGTTGTGATCTTTAGAATTCTGCCTATTCTGTGCACCAGCATCACATTTGCTTTATTTCAGTAACTTTAAAGTCTCTCTCCTTTTTTTTTTAAAAGGCAGTTTACTGAAGTATAATTTGATAATGTTCACCAATTTTAAGTGTATGATGTGATGAGTTTTTTGATAAATGCACACAGTCTCTCAAGACTTCACGCTCTGCCTGGTCAACGTGACAGAGAAAATAGAGAGCAACTCAGACCTCTGTCCCATCCTCTCCCTGTCTCAGTGTCCTTGGTGCCGAGAGCCGTCTCTTCTCAACGCCAGGCCTTTGCTGTCCCCTGTCTGTCACAGGGGAATCATCCCAGCCTCTATCTGACACATTCTTTCACTCCTGGACTCTGCGGTTAGGGAGGTGTATTCCTGGGGCTGCT
>NW_024349798.1:3543647-3591555 GCF_902729225.1 Pteropus medius | reverse complement strand
CAAGAACTCGGAGAGGCATGTTGAATGAATGAATGAATGAATGAATGAATGGTGTAGGGTTCTTAGAAAGGAGGGGGTCTACCTGGGAGGATTCAGAGGTCAGAGAGCCTGGAGGATTTGTTTTCAAGGCCTCCCAGGAAGGAATAGGGCTCCCAGAGCAAAGAGGCAGGGGAGGAACTTGGAGCAGAGAGGAAGGGTGTTTTGTAATGCCTGGGGCTGTGATAGGGGGGTATTCTGCCTGGCTTGGGACAGGTCTCCTGGCTGGGTGGGGGTGTGGAGTGGTGGGGAGGGAGTGTGAGGTGAGAGAAAGCCCAGCCAGTGCACTATCCTCCAAGATCTTGCATGCTTGATGCTCAGGGAGTCTGGGTAGGCCACAAGCCATGGGGCACAAAGTTCCAGGACCAGCTCTCCCTTGACTGGCTGGGGGACCCTAGGAAGATCATGCTCTCTACAGCACCAATTCATACAACTTGAGGGCAGCTGTACTAGCCTGACTCTGCTGCAGATTCTCTTCTTGTTCTGGGCTCCACTCAAAATTGGCAGATGACTGGATTGGAGTAGTATTCCCTAGTGTATACACTGCCTCACTGCCTCCAAAACCCAAAGGTTCCACTAAGCACTGTGCTTTTTTTTTCTGGCAGTGGGTGCAACATATAACTTATCCTTTACCTTGAAAGAGATGTCTTAGCCATCCCCAAGCACTGCACTCTGAAAACTTCGTCAATGAGTCATGCCCACGCAGGCTTACCAGAGACTCGCCCCTCTAGTCCGATGATCATCATGTCATTGATGTGGAGGAACAAAATGCTCTGAAGGATGGCTAAGTGATCACGGGCAAGGCTGTGGGTGCCTACCGGTGTCCTTCCCAGGTGACTGAAAACTGCTTTGACCCTCTCTTCTAATGGGGATTGGAGAGAACACAGTCACCAGATAGATTCACTTACAAGGTGCCAGCACAGCATCTGTGATTGAAGTTACAAATATACACCAGGATCCATGTGGTGTTTGCAGGGACTGTACTGGTGAATTCACTGGGCTATGATGAGGACACATCCCACCCCCCCTTTGTACCTGACATCTGAACGTGACTATCTTTGCCAGACTGACTTGGATGTCATGTTGCCTCTTATGTACAGACTCAGCCAGAGAGGAGGAGGGGCATTTCTGGGGGCTGTTACTTAGCTTTTTCCACCATAATGGCTTCAGAGTGGATGGAGAGTTCCCTCTTGGAAAATCGGAGGCTCACTGCTCTCTCTCTTTTCCCGATTCCTGGGATGGGTCCCTAACACTTTAGTCAACTAATGAAGACTAACTGGAATTTTAAGCAAAAATAATCAGTCAGGATGGTCTATGGGAGGAGGTAGGGCTTACGCAAGTTCTCACACTCTACAAGCAGGAAAAATTGTTTATAATGAAGCTCTATGGTTCTACCTTCCTTTCCCCTTCATTAAATATCCCTTCACCTTGACACAGGCTAGAGTATGCACGTGGCTTGCCATGTTTGCACGCACTACGTTGCAACCCCCCGCCACCCTGAATAAATTCTGTTTAGTGATGAAACACCGAGTCGATATTATTTTTCAGTAGATACAACCCTTGACCCACAGCAGTGCAGTCAGAATCTGGCGGCATACTTTGTTTCCACTGTTGAAACGTTTGTATTGTATTTCTATTTGTGACAAGATACACTGTTTTTCCATTTCTGGTAGCACTTTACGGTTTTTGTTTTTATTCTAGGTCTTAATTAATTAAACATTCGAACAAATTTAAAGAGAAAACGTGGAGCTGGAACCCCGGGTGGAGGGTCTGAGTGTTCGGGATCACAACCCTGCTCGAGCGTCGGCCTCTGCTCTCTGCTGCCTCCTGGTGGCCGCGTCCTGCGGGCAGGGCGCCCTCACTTGGGCAGTTTTCTGTTCACGTTTGAGGGTGCAAACTGAGTGCCCACTCCGCGCCCAGGGCCCTTCCTCTACGCTCCCGGGGCTCAGGGACTAAACCAGAGACACGTCCCTGCTCCCGAAGAACTCCCGGACGGCTGGTGCTTTGGGGAAAATGGCGAGCGAGAGGCTGGGGGACGAAAGTGCAGCTGCTTCTGAGCTTGGCTGAGTGCTGAGCTAGTGGGGACCCCTTGGAGGAAACTGGGGTCTGAGCTCGAAGCCGCACCTGCAGGTGGGCTGGGTCTGTTGGGCACTGGGTACAAGGTTCCGCCAGGACAGCGGGGCGCTGACCTCCGCGCCCTGACCTCCTCCGCGCCTTGACCTTTTCTGCGCCATGACTTCCTCGGCGCCCTGACCTCTACTTTCTGACATCCCTGACTCCGCTTGCTGACTTCCTCTGCACCATGACCTCCGCCCTCTGACCTGTTCCAAGCGCTGACTGCTTCTCACGGACCGTGCCTATTGAGATGCTTGACGAGGGGAACCTGCAGTTACTCCTCGTGGCCACACAGGGGTGTGTTTATGCCCGCGCACTCCGCGCAGAAGGGGTGTGGCTAAGACAGGACTGCAGGTGGACCAGGTGCTACAGGTGCCTTAATACCTGACTTGTGCAGTTAGAGGCTGGGCTGCTGCGACTCCACCCACCGATGACTTAAACTCGAGCTTCTTCGGCTTTAGCGGCTACAGAAACTTACATTTGTGTGCAGGGATGTGTGTGTGTGTGTTTGTGTGTGAGGGAGAGGAGAGGAGGAGAAGAGGGCAAGAGAAGGAGGAGAAAGGGAGAGGAGGAGGAGGAGAGGAAAAGAAAGGAGAAGAGAAGAGAAGAAGAGAAGAGGAGAGAGAGAGAGACACGCATGCTCATTTGGTGCAGGCATTTTTTGAGTATAAAATGCCCACAACATTTTGAAGGCATAGGTAACTGAGGTTAAGAAGTCTGTCCCAGGAGTGCTTTCTTGTTAATCTTGTTAAGTTTTTAGTCCTCCACACTAGACTATTCACATTCTGGGAGGGCAGAAATGTTTGTCTATTTACTCACTGCATATTCCCAGTGCTTAGAGCAGTGCATGGTGTATGGTGCATGGTGTATGGTGGTTGTTCAGTAAGTATTTATAGAATGAATGAATGAATGAATGTGCCAACCCTCACTGGTTAACTGAAAGTGTCCGCACTGAGTTGGCTTTCTCAAACAGACCAGGAACTGGAGAGGGAAAAAAATGATTTTGGTTATAAAACAGTTTCACTTTTACATCCATGGTCCCTTCGGACACCTGTAGTAGTGAACTATGCTGCTGGTCACCTCTGCACACTTGGCCTCTAACATTCCAGTATTCCCCGGCTATGGGGGACAGTGCTGAGGGTGATGCTGGGGAAGGCGCTGGGATGCTCTGGCAGCCTGCTGGGCTGTTTACAGGGGGAGAGAGCCTCAGGGGACAGAGAGAAGGGCCGGTGGCTGAGAAGATGGGTCTTTTCCTATCTGCCTCCGGGGAGGTGAATAGAGACCCAGAGAAAACTACCAATGGTCTGCTCCTTGTGTTGGGTTTTAGTAGTTGGAGTTTCTGTTTCCAAGTGGCGTTAAAGCTGCCCAAGTCTTTATGAGAGACAAACAGAGGGGACACAGAGGCCATGCGAATGTGGAGGCAGAGAGTGCAGTGATGTGGCTATCATTCCAATTTAAAAGAAAAAGAGAGAGAAAATAAATACATTTCTGTTGTTTTCCTTCACTCAGTTTGGCAGTTTGTTAAGGCAGCCCCAGGAAACAAACAAACCCTTCAGAACACAAGAGTTCCTGCTTCTCTCCCTTCTCCCAACCTTTGGTATCACCTATGTTTTTAATTTTTCCTTTCTGACGGTTGTGATCTTTAGAATTCTGCCTATTCTGTGCACCAGCATCACATTTGCTTTATTTCAGTAACTTTAAAGTCTCTCTCCTTTTTTTTTTAAAAGGCAGTTTACTGAAGTATAATTTGATAATGTTCACCAATTTTAAGTGTATGATGTGATGAGTTTTTTGATAAATGCACACAGTCTCTCAAGACTTCACGCTCTGCCTGGTCAACGTGACAGAGAAAATAGAGAGCAACTCAGACCTCTGTCCCATCCTCTCCCTGTCTCAGTGTCCTTGGTGCCGAGAGCCGTCTCTTCTCAATGCCAGGCCTTTGCTGTCCCCTGTCTGTCACAGGGGAATCATCCCAGTCTCTATCTGACACATTCTTTCATTCCTGGACTCTACTGCTCAGTTGGGGAGATTCTTATTCCTGGGGCTGTATGTTTTAGTATACAAACTGCAGAAGGCAAGGGGAATTGGTGGTGGTGGGTGGGCGGGAAGCTTGAAAAAGAACAGACATTTACTTTTTTTACAGTTCTGGAGGCCAGAAGTCTGAAATCAAAGCGTCAGCAGATTGGTTCCTTTCAGAGGCTCTGAGGGAGAATCTGTTCCATGCTTCTCCCAGCTTCTAGTGACCCCCGGCAATCCTTGGTGTCCTTTGGCCTGTAGACTCATCGCACTACTATCTGCCTCTGTCTTCGCATGGCCTTCCCCTCTCCGCCTTTTCTTCTCTTCTAAGGACAGCTGTCACTGCATTTAGGGCTCACCAAATCCACTATGACCTTGACTTAATTACATCTGCAAAGATCCTGTTTTTGAATAATCACATTCTGAGGTTCTTGATGGACATGATTTTGAGGGGACGCTATTCCAAACCTCTGTGTCTGGGAAAGGGTGCCAGGAGTCTACCGATTTCCTGGCAAGTGGAAGCTGCACCCCAGCATCCTTTCCTGAAATTCCTTTTCTACAGCAGTTGGCCAGAGTTGCTGTCTGTGGCCTCATTCCTGGGGTCAGCAGAAGATGTGGTCAGGGGCCTGACATGGGCACAATGAAGGGTCACACATGGGTCGGGTGTGAGATGAGTGAGGGCCCAGCAAGAGACCTGCCCCCAACTCTCCCCTATCCTGCAGGTGTGGCCCGGCTCCCTGGGCGATACATAACATCTGACCCATCCATCCCTGCACATCTATGTCTCTGACACTTGGCTTCCTGCAGGCTGGGACCCTGGCTGTGTGGTCAGTGGGGGTCATGTGCCCCATCATATCCTCTCCCCTGGTTTCCCTACATTTGTAGCTGTTCATCACAACCTGTGGATATGACCCTGGGACTTGCAGGGGGTCCTCACAGAGACCAGACTGTTCTCACCTTCCTCTCTCCCTGCAGACTCCACAATGGCTCCTCCCAGCGATCAGGAGTGTAGTACCAGTGTCTCCTATGTCCAGCAGCACCCTCTGATGGCATTAGATGCCTTCACTCCGCATGCTGCTCTTTGACTGCCTGACTCTGCCTTGCCACCTCTGCATCTGCCACTTCCGTCAGCTAGCTCCCTCTTCGCCTTGAGCCAGTCTCAGATTTTCTTTTTTTCCTAATAAATAAAAAAATAAATAAAATAGATTTTTTGAGCATTTTTAGGTTCATATAAAATTGTGTACAAAATCCAGTTCCCATACACACAGTTTCCTTACTGTGACCATCTTTCATTAGTGGTACGTTTGTTACAGTTGGTGAACTGATATGGATATAATCTTATTACCTAAAGCCCGCAGCTTACATGAGGGTTGCTCCATTCTATGGGCTCTGACAAATGTATAATGACATGTATCCAATGTCAAATGTATAATGACGTGTATCCAACTACACCTTTCTTTTGATGTCCGCTCCATGCATGCTCCCATCTGACCATGGCAGCCCCTCACAAATGCTTTTCTCTCAGAACATTCCAACCTGATGATTATAGAAGAGCATCTTGTTTAAAAGGTCGCACTCAGGCTTTGTGGGGGGTCCAAGTCTCTCTCCAAGAAGAGATCAAATGAACTCCCTGCAGAGCCCTCTAAAGGCACACGGCCAGCTCTCGGAACACTCCCTTTCTTTCCCCCACTCTTACTTCTTATCTAATGGCAACTAATTCCAGCCTGCAGTAGGAGTTTCATTTTTCTCTCAAGTAAGAAAAGCACTCGGTGAGAAAGCAAATTAAAGCCACATGGAGATCCCATTATCTAGACCAGGGTCCCCAACCCCCAAGCTGCAGACCGGTTTTGGTCCGTGGCCTTTTAGGAACCAGGCTGCACAGCAGGAGGCGAGCAGCAGGCAAGCGAGCAAAGCTTCCTCTGTATTTGCAGCCGCTCCCCAGCGCTAGCATCACCGCCTCAGCTCCGCCTCAGATCATCAGGCATTAGCTTCTCATAGGAGCACCGGTCCCTGGTGCCAAAAAGGTTGGGGACCACTGGCTTACGGCACCTCTAAGAGCTGAGGTTCTGCTCACCGAGAAGAAGCGATGGGCTGTCCTCTGCACCAAAAACCTTTATGTGATAGATGTGTTGGTCCCTTTGCTAGAATTGTCATTGAGCATAGAAACATGTTGATACACAGTTACATTTTTTCAGGTCCATGAATCAGCTGGTCACATTTTGTTATTTATACACTTCTGTTTGAGCTTTTACTCAGTAGTTCACTTGTCAGTTTTGAATTAAAAGCATTGTTTGTCACTGTCCTGTGGGCCTCTTCTGTTGTCTCCTTGAGCCTTGCTTGGCAGATGACTGAGCACCCAGGTGAACTTAGGTGAGGCCTGTGAACAGGCCCATGTTGATCTGATTTACATACTTGGTGGGACAGTTTTGGTGGGGCAGGGCACGACAGAGACACGTGGTGCTCCATCCTGTGGGGCAGTGATAGCTGCCAATCGGGCATGTGGCCAGGTAGATAGAAGCAGTGCTGTAGTGCCCAGGACTTGCTGTGTGGAGTGCTGCCTCCTGCTTCCCCTCCTTCGTGTTGTGTTCCTTCATCCTGCTGCTCTTCAGTCCTGGGCCTGAGGGTCTGCACTCGGGATGACCCTGGAGGCCCAGGGAGCATTTCCTCCTTGGCTGTGTACAGGATCCCTGTGAGGCGTTCAGCGCTCTGTGTGCACAGCCCTCACTCACAGCGTAGCTGTCCCAGCTGGCGAGGACAGTCCAGGCCTACCATGGTTCTTAATAAGCCTCAGCCTGGCAACCGTGACTTCTTTCCCACTTACCTCTGCCCCCGAGGGTCAAAGTTCCTGCTAATCTCTGGAGGAAATAATTGAATTTTAGTACACTTCTGTTATGATTGTGTGCTTTGTTTATAGGGGCAAATTATTAAGGTGCTGACTGCACCCCAGAGCTTGGTCCAACCCTTAGTACCTCTCATGAGATGGAATGTTTATGAAATGTATAAGGCACACTTGATTTATTGTTGAGCCATGGGGAATTCAAGAAAACAGCAGTTTTCCATAAAGAAATGGTGTGCTTTGGGCTCCTAGTCCAGCTAGAGCAGGGGTCCCCATCCCCCTGGCCACAGACTGGTACCAGTCTGTGGCCTATTAGGAACCAGGCCTCACAGCAGGAGGTGAGCAGCAGGCAAGCGAGCAAAACTTCCTCTGTATTTGCAACCGCTCCCCAGCACTAGCATCACCGCTGCTAGCTCCACCTCAGATTATCGGGCATTAGATTCTCATAGGAGCACCAGTCCCTGGTGCCAAAAAGGTTAGGAATCACTGATCTAGACAGGCAATTGGCAAAATTGAAAAGCCCAAGCACATCAAGTTCAGGTGAGGCTGGCTTGGTGGGGATTCACTCTGCTAGAGGGAGTGAAATTGGAACGGCCGCCTGGGGAAACGTCCCCCCACAGTCCACTTCTGGATGGAAAAGCTCTTGCCTGGGTCCCCCCAGGAGATAGGCACCATCGCATCTAAGGCAATGCTGACCATTCATGATCATTCTTGGAGACACATGCAGAGTCCCCCACCATCAATGTCGGAGGATGTATAGGATTGATGACTATAGAGCAACAAGAAGCATGATGAATTTCACCAATATTGAATGAATCCAAAGACACAATTAAGAAGGAACATGCCCTGCATGATTCCAGAAACAAACCATACAGTTTAGGGATGTGTGCAGATAAAAGTATAAAGAAAAGCAACGAAAGTCAGGATTGGGGGTCTCCAACAAGACACCCCAATGGTAAGATCTTTCTGGGCCTGTGTGAGCTTTGGGAGCCCCATGTGGCCCGGCATCCCTGGCCACATGTCCCCTTTTAGCCTCCAGCCTTGGGCCCATGTGAGGTTTGACCCAGGTTGTGCAGGCAGAGAGGACCTTTGGGGGCCAATGTGGTCCATGGGGGACCCGGGCCCTGGGCTCTAGACCCCAGCAGGGGTGGGAATGACGTCTGGCAGGTTCTCACCTCATATCCCAAGATTTTAGCTGAGAAGTGAACTTTACTCCAACATACCCCATTATCCTGTTTTATTTCTTTAGAGACTCATCCATTCCAAAAGCATATTATCTGTTTATTCCTCTCCTGGTAGGACATCACCTCCAAAATACTGGGTTCATGTCAGGTGACTCACATCATCCACACTGCAAATTCAACCAGAGCCTTTCTGCTGTGAGGGGTGCCGACCTCATGCTACTAACCCCGAGGCCTGGTGACAGGCTCCAATCAGGTCAACCTGGTCTCCTCCACTCTGGCCCTGGCAAGGCAGGACCTGTGCTGCCCACTCAAGGTCCCACACCCCAAGAGGCAGATATCATTCCTCATTTTTAGATAGGAACGCCCAGGCTCAGAGAGGTCTAGAGATTTGCTCAGGACCCCACAGCTCCCCAGTTCTGAGGCTGGGCTTGCCCTGAAGCCTCTCTGTCCAGGGACACCTTTGGCCAGGAGGCTGGAGCCCGAATGGAGGAGAGGTTTCATCCTTAGACCTAAAGGCAATTTCTCTTCTCTTTCCCTATCTAGACACAGCACCACCCTGGAGTGGAGGAGCCAGCAGGCCCCGCCTCTTCCTCAAACCACCAAATAGTGCTTTGTTTTCATTTTTTATAATTTTCTGTTTTCTGTTTATGAGACGTCATACTGGCTTTCCATTTCTGACAGTAATAGAATTTTTTAAACTACCAGGTTTCATTAAACGTTTGAACTAATTTAAAGAGAAAATGTTTGAACTAATTTAAAGAGAAAACCTGTCGAGGGGTCTGGGTGCTGCGGCTCAGGACCCTGCAGGTGCGCGACCCTTGCTCTCTTTCGCCCCCTGGTGGCTGCGTCTGTGGGCGCCCTCACTTGGACAGTTTTCCTTAGTGCCCACTGCTCGCTCGGCCCCCTCCCACCCGTCCCCGGGCCCCAGGGACGAAACAGAGACACGGCCCTGCCCTCGAATGGCTCCCAGGATGGCTGGTGCTTTGGGGGAAAGGTCGGCGAGCGGCCGGGGGCGGGGCGTAGGGAAGAAAGTGCAGATGCCCCTGGGCTAGGTTCAGCGCGGAGCCAGTGGAGACCCCTCTGTGGGCACCGGGGTCTCAGCCCAGAGCCGCACAAACAGGCGGGCTGTGATGCATCGGACACCTGGACAATGACAGGTGCGGAGAGATGCTGATAACCCTGTAGACGGAGGGACCTGCACTCTCCCCTTCCTCCTTGGGGGCTCACCCGTACCCTCGGAGGGAGGAGGCCGCAAAGGCTGGCCTCTGCCTGCTACCCCTGTCTTTCTCTTCCTCTCTCCTCCAGGGCTAGGAGCTAGTGCTGCTGCTAGGACAGTTGAGTGTAACCGCTGAGGGCAGGACCCGGGCACCCTGGCTGGTGGGCATTCTTCCGCCTGCAATGACTGGGTGTGCAGCCACTGTCACTGAGACCACAACCTCTCATGGCCTCTCCCCTCTCCTTGGCTCCCCTCCTCCCAGATGTTCCATCGCTGCTTCCCCTCCTTTCTGGAACCCCATTCCTCTGTTTTTCATTGGTGCATAGGAGACGTGTTGCAGATCGCCGCAGTCTGTACTCCCAACAATGCCCCCCCACCCCCACACAAAGTGGATGTGCACTCAACGCTGTGAGAACCAGGTATGGCCCCCTGGTCTGTCCAGACCACAGGAGGAACAGAAGCAAGGCCAGCGGCTGACTTACTTTTCCTTGGCCAAGGATACAGTATGTCCTCAGAGGTGACTTCTTGAGAGAGGGCACTCTGGCGGGAGCTGATAAACTCCCCACATGTCCCTTCAGGAAGGAGGGGATACATCCTGCTTCTGGGACCACTGCTGGCAGGCCCCTCACCCTCAGGCTCTAAAGGGCAGCTGAGAGAGCCAGCTCCCCAAGGCCATGCCCCCCTCCCAGGCATCCACACCTGATAACTGATGACAGGAGGTGGCACAGGACTGGCTCCCCCTTCCCAAGGGTCCTCCTGCTCCTGATCGTTAGGGGGTGCTGAGTCCCTGACTGTGGCAGCCCAGCTTCCCCCCAGCCTGGCTCTGTTCCTTCCCTCCTCTTCGTGGCCTGGGTCCCAGCACTTGCTCTCATAAATGTCCTGTGTGCTGACTCACCCGAGAGCGGGCTTCCCAGGAGCCAGGCCTGAGGCAGCTGGAATCAGGTGTGACCCGAGGAGGCTACTCTGGGATGGGATTTTGGTGCTGGACTCTGCTGTCCAGCTGGCCGCAGGACCTAGCACTGATGCCGGCTGGCTCAAGAGCAGGGAACTCGGCAGTGATTGCGAAGCTCAGGGGAGGCTCTGGAAAAAAAAGGACAAAAAGCTGAGGATGATTAACTGGCAATTGAATGCTACATGTGAGAACAGGAGGGTGCCTAGGCGACCTCATAAGGGCAGAGAAAGTGAGCCCTGCCCAGTGGCTGAGGGACCTGGTGGCCCAGCTCCGCGACAGAGATGCTCTCTTAAGGGGATCAACCAGCCAAGGCCCAGGGCCTGGCTGGAACAAAGTGGAGCCTGACATGTGGCGGGTATTGGTGTTTCCCCTCCCGGCACCTGGTGTGTAAGTCCTGGTTCCCAAAGGGGGACTGTTTCAGCCAGGGGACAAGACGAGAGTCCCACTGGACATCTATAGCTGTACCTTGCCTTTTCGGGCTCCAGGTGCCAAGGGCGTGACAGGCAAGAAGCAGAGATACATATAACCCATAACAGTAAGGTGATTGACTTTGATGCCCTAGAGGAGGTCGAGCTGTGGCCACAATGGGGCAGGAGGAATGTGTGTAGTCCAGGTGACCCTCAGGGCATACCATGCCTCTTTGCCCTATTTTGATGGTAAGTGGACAAGTGTAGGAGGCAAGGCCTTCGAAGGGCTTGGGACCCAGGAATTAGATCTCTGTGGGGTGAGAGTCAGGGCTGTGCCAGCAGAGGTAGTGGCTGAGGGTGAAGAAAATCTGGAATACATAGTGGGCACCCCTGCAGAGGCAGGGGCTGTTGTCTATCCATTAGCCCTTCTCTTCTGACTTTCCCCAGGATGAGCAACCTGCTGGAAGCCTGGAGGAGCTGCTCCCAGGACGTAAATGGAGAAATGATGACACATGGCCCAAAGGGTGGACTGTGTGGATGCTTCGATGTGTCAGGCAGCTTCCCTTTCAAGAATGAGGACTTATCCCCCAGCAGATAACCCTTAACCGTCAACCCTTCTGGGAATGAAGTCATTTTCCTTTGGCATTTTGAGAGTATGGCTGTGCCGCCCCCTAGTTTTCAGTTTGTTGAGGCTTTGGGCAGCTGGTCTTATTAAGCACCCCTCTGAAAGCTAGTTCCCAAGCTGAGTCCCAGATATTCATTTTTCTGTACAGCTGTCTCATGCTCACCTGGTAGCAGGGAAAGTAGCTGGAGTGGCATGGCTCCATGAAGCATTCACTAGCGGGCTAACTTGAGCACACTTTTTTGCGGGGGAGGGTGTCAAGAGAACAGGAAAGCCCATTTCTTTGTTTTTGTTTTTGTTTTTGTTTTTATTTTGCAAGAAATTTCCTTGAATTGATTTTCCATCTCTTCTATTGAATATTTAATCTCCAAGGGCACTTGGCTATCTATTCAATATTAAAAACAAAAACAAAAAACAAACAACTGTGTAATTTTTGTTTCACAAATGCAGTATCTTTTCCTATCTCCCTGAAAAATTCTTCATATTTCATATTCTCTCCACCTTAATTGAATAGCCTTGATAACTTTTTTCGATTGTTTAGACTTAGTTTCTAACTTTCCAATTCCATGTTTCCCTGGCGAGCTCCAAATGCTTTTTTTATATTTAAGAACAAATCTCTAGGTTTTGGGGTAGCTTGTGCCAAAAATTGCCACCATAATCATGTATACTAATGGACAAGAACACCTGTGTTTAATAACACTTCAAATATGAGTGAGGTTCTCAAATGCTGATTCAAATCTGTCAGCCTGGTTGGGCCAGTGGACTATTTGGTTTTATTCTAAGATGATTGGGTGAGACACTGGACTTCCCAGATGCCATTCCTATGTTTATTGGTCTTTTCTGGGATCAACGTTTCTCTAGAGACAGATCCTTCAGCCTCCTCTTGGGGGTGTGATGCTGACTGTAGGTGGGAAAGGAGGGCCCAGGTCCCGCTCATGGGCAGACTTTCCCTCAGTCCTTCTGCTTCCAGCCTCATGCCTCTCCTTCCCCTTCCTCTGTGCTGGCTCGTCCTAAGCCATGAGTCTCTGGTTTGCTTTCTTCAGAGAATAGATCTGGGCCTGTTTCCTGGGGCAGGTAGATAGGGCAGTCAACTGATCATCCAGCCTGAGGAGACTCTGAGCTGTGAGTTCAGACTTTCAACAACCTCCCTGTTCACTGACCCCGTCAATATCACCTTTTCAGCGCCTGCCAAGATCTGAGGTGCCTGAATCTTTCAGGGATAAAGTGGCTCCATCTCCATGTGTCCTACTAGCAGAGTAAGGTAGTTATTTTTTATTGTTAAAATTTTTTAAATTAAATTAAAAAAAATTTTTAAATGCTTATAGCACGTGGTCTTCCTAGGTGGTCTCCCTAGTAATAACCAGGCCCGCCCCTGCTTATCTCCCGAGATCAGACGAGATTGGGCTTGTTCAGAGTGGCATGGCCGTAGACAGGAAGGCAGTTTTAAACCAAGTACCAGAAGAGTGAGTTGCACTCCTCCCCATCCCTTACTTCTTCATCTCCTCCATCCGGTCTCGATTGTCTGTCATTGATGCTGTCTCCTTCTTTCTTTGCTCTGAGTTGATGCCATTTATTTGTCCTCTGCTACACTATTCCCCGTGGCTGGGGTTTAGGAAGATGGGCACGTAGGCCCGACTATTCAACCCACCCTGCTTCGCCGGAAGGCTACCTGGTTTTTGTTTTGACTTTATGATACCAGCTGCTTAGCTCGCCCCACACTCTGCTCTGTGGCTTCCTGGGACATCCTCACCTGTGTTTTCCTCCAGACAAACTAGGGGATCACTTTGAACGTTCATTAAAATGATCAGATTGGCCTGCAGTTCATGATCCATTGGGGTTTTTGAAGCGTTGATATTTGATGACGTCTCTATTCAGCAACATTGAATGACATTTTATTTCATGTTATTTTCCTTCTCAGGAGAGTGTTGAGATTGTCACGAACTCTGGAACATTCCTTGTGGAGGTCGTTCTTAGCTACTCTCGATAGGAATGTATGGATGCTGCTGTGAAATGAGTCTCTACCATTATGGCATCTCATTATTTATCATTTATTAA
This sequence comes from Pteropus medius, assembly GCF_902729225.1. Classification (NCBI taxonomy): domain Eukaryota; kingdom Metazoa; phylum Chordata; class Mammalia; order Chiroptera; family Pteropodidae; genus Pteropus; species Pteropus medius. The sequence continues at coordinate 3,578,116 of NW_024349798.1, read as the reverse complement.
AAACAAGTTTCTTCTTCTTCTTCCTCTCCTTATTCATGTTTAAGACATCTAGACACCCTGGGAAACTTAATCTTAAAACTTTCAGTTGAGCCTTTGGCTTTTCTGGGAAGAAAATCATATTATCTGCCAATAATAACCATGAGACTTTTCCCCAAGACCCTCAGATCTCTTGTTTCTGTTTTTTGGTAGATGTGCTCATCATTTTCAAACACTGTCTTTGTCCCCAGGGACTTCTCAGAACCAATGTCTGTCATCAACCCCATCTATCTCCAGGTCTGGCCCAGCTAGTTATCTCCTGGCCTGGGGCTGGGGCACAGGAAGTCTGGGTCTAGCATCAGTTGGGGCCTGCGGCTTCTCACTGACACCTCTGTGACTCGTCTCCTGTCAACTGGGCCCTGAGAACAAGCCTTGCACTCACATCCACTGTCCAGACCAGCGAAGAGGAGGAAGGGAAAGAAGCCCCCGTTCCCACCCAGAGGTCTTGCCCTTGGGCTTGCAGGACTTACTGGATCTGTGAGCCCAGCCCCTCCCCTTCTGGATGCTCACTCTCCACTTCCTGATGGGGTCCCCTGGCTATGTTGGATCATGGTTGTTTCCTACAGAGACCTGAGTGTCTCCTGGGGATTCTGAGTGCCCCCAGAGTAACCAGGATCTTAGCGAGGATGACAGCAACTCCGCCCCCAAGAGGGAATGGCGGATTTCTAGAGATCTGAGTTCATCTGAGTGCTGTTAGCAGCACCTCTTGACAGCCTACTCGCCTGGTTCACTGGGGACAGGGTGGTGGTCTAGGAGCATGAGGACCCCTCCTGCTCCCTTTGCTTCTCCTCTCAAACCATTGTCTGGCCCTATCCCACGCTGGGTGGAAAATGATTCCCAGAATATCACAGGACGGAAAAGTCTGTCTCTGGCTGGGTGGCCTCTGCCTGGGGCTAGAGTCTGGGGACAGGGCTCCATCCAGAAAGCAGGAGATGTGACAGGGGAGCTTGAATCCAGCGCTGTAGGGGATGGCACTCGGGCTCTGAGGAATGTGCAGAAGCCACCCCTGGGGTGTGAGGAGAGGTGATGGGAACTAGCATTAAACTGGCACCTCTCTCATCCTTTGCTATGCATTTTGACAATGTTTGATCATGCACATGATTTATTATGACAGTTGAGCAAATGTACATGGGTCTCCTGGGGCAGCAGGAGGCTTCCGCACAGACTGGGGGCTTCAAACAACAGAAATTTATTCTTTCTCAGTGCTGGAGGTCAGAAGTCTAAAGTCAAGGTGTCAGCAGGTCCCCAAAGGCTCCAGGGAAGGATCCTTCTTGCCTTTTCCAACTTCTGGTGTTGCTGATAAACTTTGGCTCCAGGTCCAGTGAGTCTGTCTTTTTCCAAGGACAATGTGTGCCTCAAAAGTAGACGGGGAACGTTGGAAATGTGGGGCCTGGTGCTTTCTTGTCGCCCAGCTCTTGGCTCAGGTGCAAGCCCCTGTCCTCCATTCCATTCATGCATGCCCTTTCTCTGTTTTGTTTCAGAGCATCTTATTATTTTTTAAATTTTCCACATGCATACTGTCGATTTCGCTACTGATCTACCTCCAGCACCGAGTTCTCTGCTGGGCTCAGAGAAGACACTGAATATTTTTTATTTGACAGATAACCTGCTGGTCATCATTGGTCCTACTGAAGGAATAAGCCCCGCCTCCTCCTATGCCCCACCCCAGAGGAGGGCTGGCTTCCCCCTTGCCTAGTTTCCAGGCTGGGAGGATAAAGGGGCTCAGAGGGGTCCAGGAGCAGAGGGCAGAGGGCAGAGGGACCTGGCATGGTGAGGATGCTGTTCAGACCCCATCCTCTATTCCTAGCCCCCGGGGTCCCTGCCGCAGCTCTCCTCACCCTGGCCCTCCCCTATTCCCCTATCCCCTGCAGATGCTGTGGCTGCTGTTCCTCTCTCTTCCCTGCCTAGGGGGTTCTGCTCCTGTGACCTCAGGTGAGTCCTGACCTCCAAGGCTGTCCTGTCTCCAAAACCCTGACCCTGATCTCTCAGAGGCCAGCCCTGGGATGCAGGGGTGACCCCTAGATGAGAGTGGCCCTGGGGAGGGACTGAGCATGAGGGCCATGCTGAGCTCTGGGCAGGGGTGCCTGGGTCTCTGACGGTTCTTCCTCTGCTTCCCCAGGTCTTGACCCAGGGACTGAGCTTGTGGGCATCATCGGGGGGCATGATGCCCCACCTGGGAAGTGGCCATGGCAGGTGGGCCTGTGGGTCAACCTAATAGGTAACCGATGGAAGCTGTGTTGTGGGGGCTCCCTCATCCACCCACAGTGGGTGCTGACTGCTGCCCACTGCATTCTAGGGTAAGTCCTCACCCTGCTGGCATGGAGTGGGAGGTGAACAGTGTTGGGAGGCATGTGATATGTGCTGTGGGCAGTTCCTGGACTTGGTAGCTGGAGACTCCCTGCAGGATTCAGCCGCCTGGAGTTACCTTGCCTTCTGAAGAAAAACTGGCTTACTTCTTGTTCCTCCGCTTTGGCCTCTGAGAAGCTTCTGGTCTTCTATCCCCCAGGAGAGACTCAGTGCCTTTTAACTTTAAGGTCCAAGTAGGACGAGTGCGATCCTCGGACAATCACACTGTGAAGGTGGCTAAGGTCATCTGCCATCCCAAGTACAACGTTTCACAGGGAGGACCTGGTGGAGCGGATGTGGCACTTCTCAAACTGGTGGCTCCCGTGACACTGTCTAACCTAGTCAAGTGGGTAGCCCTCCCACCAGCATCATTCACGGTACCCCCAGGCAGGACGTGCTGGGTGACTGGCTGGGGTGACATCAATTCCTCAGGTAAGGATCAGGACGATGAGTTTGGGGGAAGATGCAGTGGAGTGTTGGCCAAGCTTTATAGATGAGGCATCAGCTGGGGTTCCTCTTGGGGTCTCCTTTGGATGTGGGAGGTGAGTGGCTCAAGAGGACTTGGTTAAGGAGCAGAGACCAGAGCAACAAGAGCGAAGCCAGACCATGAGCTTTTCTTTGCCTTTACTCTGCACCATGCCCTGCATGAGCCTTTATGTGGACCCCCTGTTTTTGTGGATCTCCCATTCTCCATGTGGTCTTGATGGTGGGATGGAAAACGAAGCAAGAGAACTTGAGCAACTTGCTCAAGGATCCACTATTAAACGGACAAAGTCAAATTTGACACCAGCATCTGCACTTCTTGGGGGAAAGAATTTGCTCTGGGTTTTCCAGATAAAAATATCTGGGGGTAAAATATTCAATTCCTCCATTTCTCTTCTGAGCTTGGTACTCACACTATCAGCCTGGAATGAACCTAGAGATTCAGAGTCTTGGGTAACCCAAAAGGTACCTCTGGGGGCACTGAGGCTCAGCATGTGGTTTAGAGCACATGACTTGTGACTGTCTGCCTGCTCAGGACCAAAGGTTCACATGACTTCTTTCCACAGTGCCGTTGCCCCCTCCCTACCATCTGCAGGAGGTGGAGGTCCCAATTAGGGCGGATGAGTTCTGCAGGCGTCAATACCGCAAGATCAACCGGTTTATCAAGGATGATATGCTGTGTGCAGGGAGCAAGGGCCAGGATTCCTGCCAGGTGAGACCTTCTCAGACCATGGCCTCTGTCCATCACTCCTGCTTGCAGGGACCCTGATTATTGATCATCTGTCTATTCTCTCCACAGGGAGACTCTGGGGGCCCCCTGGTCTGTAACTGGAGGGGCACCTGGTTCCAGGTGGGAGTGGTGAGTTGGGGAGAGGGATGTGGTCTTCCCAACTTCCCCGGAGTCTACACCCGAGTGACATACTACTTGTCCTGGATCTACCGCTACGTCCACTCCTCTCCTCGAGCTATGGGCAGAAACAAGGATGCTGTCAGCATGAGTTGAAGACAAGCCCTCCAGGGTGTTTGGGGGACCTTTACTACTCCTTCCCCAAGGCCAGCTCTTCATTGCACCTAGTGTCCTCCTCCATTTCCCTGCTCTGAGACTCTCCTGCCCCTAAGACCTCCCTCAGCATCTTGTCTCTTCCTTGACAGCCATAAAACAGAGGAGGTACTGTGCCCTGAAGTGGGGCCGGGGTGGGAGGAGCATTCCAGGACCCCTGCCTCCTGACTGTTCTCTGTAGCTCATTAAACTGCATGAAAAGCAGGCTCTAGACTGAGTGTACTTACTTATGGGTGTGGCCAAAGAAGCCTGTGGGTGGGATCTTTCTGGTGGGGATACCCATACCCAGGCTATGGAAGGTGCATAGCGGAGGCATGGGCAACTGTGACTGCAGCCTGGCAGAGGGCAGGTGGGTGCATTCTCTTGGCTGGGGTGGAGGATGAATTTTCTGCCTCGGGTTTGAAACCAGGGCATGGAAGACTGCTCTAAGGACTGTACTGTTTCAGGCCTGGGACTCCCTGCCCTTCATCCTTCCTCCTCCAATTGCAATCAGTATGTAACTGATATTTTAAATAACTCGGACTTGGCAGCGTAAAAGCAGAAAGCATTGTTTTTTGTTGTCGCCACTGCTCTTTCTAACCAGTGTGCCTAATTCTCTTTTTCCAATTTGACCAACTTCTTGAGCTGATCAAAGATGGGATGGAATGTCCATCTGCTCCAACATAGAACTTCAATCTCTCATTCTGAGCAGCTCATGACAAGGCAGAACCTGCAGGGGGCTGGAGACAAGTCCAGTTTCCCCTTCTTCCCTTCCTAAGTTCTCCCACTCTCTCTGCTCCTGGGTCATTGATTGGAGGCAGCCAGAGAGGGGAGATGAAGAGGCAGAACTTCTTCCTCCACTGATATCATTCTCCCAGTGTTGGCGTCCTCTGCATCAGTTCTTCCAGTGGGTGGGAAGGGCCTCCAGTGAACCTGCAAAGCTTCTCTGTTTTGAATCCAGGAAGTGAGAAGTCAGTTCTGAAGGCCGCCCCCTATCCTGAGGCAGTGATGTGTTTGTTCACCGTTCACCGTACATTAAGATTTGGGAGGAATTGTTGGTGCATGGCTGGGATGGGCTCCTGCACCTGCAGATTGGGGCCAGGACACACAGGAGCCCTTTGTGCCTGATGCAGCTTTGTATTGTGGATGAAGGGGCTCCACACCCTTCAGAGACAGGCTGGTCTCTGCAGTCTGCTTTCTGGGATGTGAAAAATCTTTCAGATCTTTAAGGGACCACGTCTCCCTGAGACAAGGGAGAGAGCAGTCCTCTCCTCTGCCTGTGACCTGCGTGCCTGGGGGGAGATTTAGATGAAGCTCCAAGTCAGTGGCTATGGAGCCGCTTCCCCCATGTGCCCAGGGACTGAAGTCTGGATTTCCTGGGAGCCAGGAGCTCTCTAGGAAGACCTTTTACTGGGAAAATGAGGCCTGAGACTCAGCTGGAATGCACCACTCTGCAGATGGCCCTCCTTGGGGGTCTGCCTGGCCCAGGGATTAAGGAGGGGGCTGACATAAACCCAGTCTAGAGATACCCCTCTCAGTAATCCAGGCACATGTTCTACGGGAGTGCCTGCCCTGTCAATGGGGCCATGTTAACGGGGGATGCCAGGTGACTACTCAGGAATCCATGTAGATCTAGTTTACCTTCTGCCTGCCAGAATGGGTGCTGGTATGCTTGCCTTGCAACTGGGTTCTGTGGGATTACAAATCCCTTTGTAGCCGGTGAAAGGGTTTTCCTCCACTGATGAGGGATGTAGTCAAAACTTTAGTGTTTTCAGGATTAAGAATGAGGGTCTGAGAGACCCAGGGACCAGGGCTCCCAAGAGAGGGAGAAGGGTCCTAGGATCTGGTGTTGGAAGGAGGGCTGGGCCTTTGGGGCAATTGGCTGTTTGGGGGCAGAATTGGATGACAGTGCTGAATTGACTGAGCAGGCCTAAGAGAGAAGTGCTTGGGACTAAGAAAGGTGGGGACCCCTTACCCAAGGAGACAAGAAGCCTGAACCTAGGGCTGTGTCCATAGGCATGGCTGCAGGGTAGACCCTGGGACTCTCCCTCCTGAGATTGGGCACAGGGCTCCTGCCCTCTTACCTTGGTTGGAATCACGGCCAGAGCACCTCCATCTCCTGGGCTCAGCCGAGATGCAAGGTGGGCTGGGCCAGGATGCCCAGGTCTCTGAGATGTCTTATGACTGAACCCTGGGCCAGCAGATGTGGGTGGTGGGGGGAGCTGAGCCAGGGCCAAGTCAGTGCCCATGGGGACTCTGGAGTGGGACCTCTTCCCCTTCTCTGGGGTGAGCAAAAGACACCTTCCTGGCTTCTAAAGAAGATTCTATCCAGCTTCTAAAGAAGATTATATCTAGGTCCACGCCTTTCCTTTGAGGTGGAAAAACACACCTCAGAGTCACTATCATGCTTTCTCACCTTGCTAGTGTCCTGGGGCCATTGTAACAAAGGCCCACAGACTGGGTGGGGGGAAACTTAAAACAAAAGAAATTCATCTTCTTACAGTCTGGAGGCCAGAAGTCGGAAATCGAGGTGTCACGGGGCCAAGCCCACTCTGAGGTTCTGGTGGGGAGGATCCTTCTTTCCTCTTCCAGCTTCTGCCTGTCACACAGCCACTTCCTCTGTGTCTCTCTGTGTCCTCACCCCTTCTTACAAGGGCACTTGTCATTGGATTTAGGGTCCCCTCTACTTCAATCTGACCTCGTCTTAACTAACTACATCTGCAACGACCCTATTTCCAAATAAGGTCAGTTTCCGAGGTTTCGGCTCTCACCGGTCCACATCGATCTTGGTGAGAGTATGTGCTAATCAGGCTGTGTGCTCCCAGGAAGGGGAGATCAATCCTGGCAATATTTACTTGCCACATTAAAGATTTAGGAGTCCCACCGTCCAGCACATAGGGGCACCTCCTTCAAAATAACAAACCTACGATGATATTTGCACCTCTCACACGAAGCACCATGCTCCATGCCTCAGAGTGCTGCTCCAGCCTGTGCAGCTGGTGACATGAAAGGCTGTCAGTTCTGAGTGGTTCCCAGTGCTAGAATAGGCTCTACTGCAGGTCCAGGCTGTCTCTTGCACCATAGGACCCAGCAGACACGATGGAGTTAAAGGTATTCGTGGTGGGCAAGCTCCACAGTGGGGAGTGCCAACGTAGGCCCACACCACCTGCATCGAGAAATATTATTGAGATGTAAGTAACATCTTGCGCCTGGGCACATTGAGTTCCTTGTGTCTAGAGGCTAGTGAGCAAGAAGTGCCCCTCTCTTGGTAGGGACAATGACATTGACCACCAGGAAGAGGAAAGGCTGCTGTGTCACAATGGGGGCAGGAGAGATGAGAGGCACTTGCTTGTCTCTTGGTACTCCCTCATCAATTGTGATGGCCTGAGAACCACCCAGCCTGAGAACTCCATGTGATCAGACAGAGCTCAGCCCTCAGGGATGGGGATCTGGGTCTTGCCACCAGGTGAGTGCCAGAGTCCACAGGTAGTAGCCAAGGGAGGACATAGAAATAGATAGTGAAGGGGGGCCTGTTGGCCTCATTTGTACCCTGAGCCTCTCTTTCTGAGCTCTCCTGGGTAGAGAGATCCTTTGTAGTCCTCCAGCAGCTGTCCCCAGCACATGAGGCAGAGGAGGGTAGGCTGTGCTGGACACAGAGATGGGCCTCTAGGTCCCCCTTCGGGGTAGGACTTGCTGACCAGCATCTGGGAGGGCCAGAAGCTCTTTACGGCTGCCTCACCCCATCGTGTCCCTCTTGGCTAATCCAAGAGATTGTAAGGGCTGGCGTTTTGTTCCAGTGAGGGCTAGGGCTGCGGACACTGTGTCTCCCCGTGGGTCGGTCAAGGTGTTGTCAGCCCTGCATTATGCTCTGGCCTTTCCCTCTGCTCAGCTTTGTTTCATCCACCTGCCATCCAAAAACCTCTCCCCAGTTTGTACCCTGCATGTCATACACTGTCTCAGTACCAGTTTCCGGAGAGTTCAGCTTTTAGAGCAAACAGTGTGCTGTGTCCCTCAGCTGGTGGCAGTGAGGGTGGCCATAGGCCACATGCCAGTTAGATGGCGGCAGTGTGGGTGGCAGCCTATAATATTCTAGTCCAATGGTGGCAGTGAAGGTGCTGGCTTGCAATGCTCTCGTCAGAGGGTGGCATGCTCCAGGCCGCCTCACAGAGTTCAGTGGGTTCAGGGGGCTTCCCTGTGGCTAGAGTGGCCTGACACCTGGTGTCTGCTGCCCGCCTCATCCCACCGACTTGGGCCTGGGGCACCAGAGCTTCTTCTAGCAAACCTGCATCCTCTCTACACATTCGCTTCCACTGGCCTGCTTGTGTTTTGCAGCTGAGATCCTTGCAGCCAGGGTGTGGCTGTTGCCAGGTGATAGCCTGGTGGCAGGTCTGCTGGGAAGCAGGGCAAGGGCCCAGCAGGAGCTCTTCAGTGCCTGTTGATCAACTCACCAACCTCAGGACCTGAGAAAGGAGAAGCTTCACTTCCTGTGCTGGTGGATAAAAGGACTCAGAGAGGCCGGAGAGGAGTGGGAGGAGCATCCCATCAAGGTGAGGATGCTCTTGCTCAGACCCTGCTTTCTCCATCCCCACTCTAGGGTCCTGGCCCCTGGTGGCCTCACCCAAGCCCCCGCCTATCCCCGCAGATGCTGTGGCTGCTGTTCCTGACTCTCCCAGGCCTGGGGGGTTCTGTGCCTTTGTTCCCGGGTGAGTCCTGACTCCCCATCTCCATCTTCTGCCTCAGGCTGCTCAGACCCTCAGCACCAGCTCAGGGTGGGATTGATAGATCCACTCCTGGGAGGGACTAAGTGTGAGAAGCCATGCTGGAGTCTATGATAGCACTCCCTCTTTGCTTCCCAGATCCTGACCCAGAGAGGGAGAGGGGTGGCATTGTGGGGACACACAATGCCCCTACTGGGCGGTGGCCATGGCAGGTTAGTATCCGAAGATACAATAAGGAGCTTGAGCTGTGGCAGCACGTATGCGGGGGCTCCCTCATCCACCACCAGTGGGTGCTGACTGCTGCCCACTGCACCCAGCGGTGAGTCATAGAGCCCCATGCCCTTTTGACTGGGAGAATGGGGGCAAGGAACACAGAGAGGTGACAGGAAGTGTATTGTGGGCAGGATTCTGAGTCCAGGGAAAGCTATTATTCTGTTAGTAGCCAGCTCAATTCTTGCTGCTGTGCCAAGCCTAGTCCTGTGCCCTGGTTTCCTCTGAGAAGCTCCTGGTCTCTCTCCTCCAGGGAGGACTTGGAGGCTTGTGGCTTCAGGGTCCAAGTTGGGCAACTGAGACTCTATGATCAAGACAAGCTGACAAAGGTGACTCAGATCATCTGCCACCCCAAGTTCAACCAGAGCCTGTCTGCTGAGGGTGGCGCAGACATTGCCCTGCTGAAACTGGAGGCCCCTGTGACACTCTCTGAGCATGTCAACCTGGTCACCCTCCCACCTGCCTCTCTAACAGTCCCTGTGAGGACGATGTGCTGGGTGACTGGCTGGGGTTACCTCAGACTTGGAGGTAAGGACACTTGTTGGGGTGTGTGGAGATGCTGGGTGGCCCTCTAGATGTATGGTTGTGGCTTTGCTGAAAATGCTGTATTCTCTGCAATTTGGGAGAATCTTTCACCTTCTTATTATGGTAAAATATACATGACAAAATTTTTACCATTTTAACCATTGTTAGGTGTACAAGTTAGCGGTGTTAAGTACATTCACCATGTTGTGCAACCATCACCACCATCCATCTCCAGAACTTTTTCATCTTCCCAAACAGAAGTTTTGTCCCCATTAAACACTAACTTTTCATTCCCCCGGCCTCTGGCAACCATGAACCTACTTTCCATCTTTATGGATTTACCTATTCTAGACATTTCATATAAATGCAATCATACAATGTGTGTTTTTTTGTGTGTCTGACTTCTTTTACTTAGCGTGGTGTTTTTAGGGTTCATTCACCTTATAACATGTGTCAGAACTTTATTCCTTTTTATGGCTGAATAATATTCCACTGTACAGATGGAATATTCTGTTTATCGATTCCTGAATTGATAGACTGTTTCCACCTTTTGGCTGTTGTGAATCATGCTGCTGTAAACCTGTGTGTACAAGTACCTGTTAGAGTACTTGTTTTCAATTCTTTGTGCCATATGCTAGGAGTGGAATTTCTGGGTCATGTGCTAATTCTATATTTGATTTTTGAGGGGGAATTCTCTTGTGAGCCTGAATGTTTGCAAGGCTGGGATTTCATGGTCAGGTTCATGGACACTGGGGACACGGGGCGTTTGTTCTCTGCCAGGCAGACAGGCCCTCCCATGACTCTCCCTGGGACCTCCCTATGCTGAGGTGAGTGTTTGGACCTCGATTGTCCTTCTGAAGATGAGTAAACCCAGGAGTGAAAAGCTGGTGTCTGTCACAATCTCACGGTGTGCAGGTCCCTGAATCAGAATGGGAACCTAAACTCATCAGCTTAGAATAGTTTACTCCCTGTTGTAATGCATTCGTTTGGGGGTGGGTCCTTGATCCATTCCTTTTCCAGGAAAAAAATTCTTGGGAGAACAATGTCTCCTTGGTGCCTATCCTCAGGCATGAGAATCTCAGGCTTTGGCCAACAAAGTCCTGCATCCTGGAACCAAATGGGTTTAGTGGGTGTACGGAAGCCAAGTCCCACTATTAGGCGTAGCTGGTGTAGATGCCAGGGTCAGGGCCCACAGAGGGGCTCCCTGTGCCCTCCACTGATGGCAGCGAGAATGGAAAGAGTACCTGTGTTGTTGGGAAGAAGCAGGAGCCCAGACCGGCCCCGATTCTCAGCCAGCCCCTCCCCACAGTGCCGCTGCCCCCACCCTACCAGCTGCAGGAGGTGGTGGTCCCCATTGTGGGGAATGAAGTCTGTGACCGGCATTACCAGAACTCTTCAAACTACATCGGCCTGATCATCAAGGACGACATGCTGTGTGCTGGGAGCGAGGGCCAGGATTCCTGCCAGGTGAGACCTCTGGCCTGCCACCTGTCCTCTGTCCCCTTCTGGCCCATGGAATGAGACTCAGAAGCTCCATTGCAGTGGCACCTCTGAGTCCTGCCTCTCCCCACAGGGTGACTCTGGGGGCCCGCTGGTGTGTAGCTGGAATTGCACCTGGGTCCAGGTAGGGGTCGTGAGCTGGGGAGATATCTGTGGTCATCGTGACTTCCCTGGGGTGTATACCCGAGTGATGAGCTACGTGTCCTGGATCTGGCAGTATGTCCCTCTTTCCCCTGGACCCTAGATGGGGCCCAGGTGGGGTTCACATGATGATAAGACCCCCCATAATTCTTTTCGACACCTCTGTTTCTTTCTCAATTTCAGGCTTGTCCTCTCAAACCTCCTCACCCTTCACCTCTCATTCCATAGTGCTAAGGCCCTCCTCCTCTCTTGGCCTGTCAGTTTCCCTGACCTTCAGGTGAGATAGAAAGATGCTCTAAAGGCTGATGTCTCTCACAGTGGGGTGGACCAGGGGTAAGAGGCTGGGTCCATGGTCTCCTGCTTACCCTCTGTTTCCTATTAAACTTGGAAAAGCTAGCTTCAGAGTGTGGCTTGGGGTAATGGCATGGACTCAGTGATCTTGGCCGAGGGAGCAGTGGGAGCCTCCCTGAGGGGTCTCTGGGCTCCAGGTCTCCATGACTGGGGGTGGGGAGGTTTTCTGGCTATCATTCCATGTGATGGCATTTCTGGGGGCTCAGGTCCTTGCCCCAGGGTCCCTCCTTTCCCATCCCTCCCTCCCTCACTCCTCCCTTCCTCTTTCTCTTCATTTTTCTTTTTTTCTTTTTCCTCTCCTCCCTCCTTTCCCCTTCTTTCTATTTCTCTTCCCTGATATTCTCTATTCTTCTTCCTCACTCATTCCCTACCTTTCTCTTCCCCTTTCCCTCCTTCCTTTAATTTCCTTTATCAAATGTTCTCAGTGTAAGCAAGGTCTTGGGAATAAGGAGTTCACCGAGGTGGTTCCTGGGCTCCTAGAGCCCACACGGAGGTGAGGACAGACGTACACATGCAGCTGCAGTGAGTGTGGGATGTGGTATGGAGGTGAATACTGTAACAAAGCTGGAATAACACAGGATGTGGTCCTGCCAGCTTACACTTGTCGGAGAGAGTTTGACGGGCTGGGAAGCCAGGCCTGGCTCATGAAGCATGAGCAGGATGAGGATGAGGAGGAGTGTGCTCCAGGCAGAGAGACAGAGGTGGTGGGGACAGAGAGGTGAGCTTGGAATGAATGTGAGGGGTTGGAGGGTGAAGGGGCGGAAGGCTCTGCTCAGAATGTGCTTGAATGTTGGCTTGTTCAGTTTTCAACATTAACACATCAGAAAAAAAAAAAAGCCCATAAAATATGAAGGAATAATTAAGGTTCTGGTCGGATAGTTTGAGAGCCTCCAATTTCAGAGGCTTATTAGAGATCCAGAACCCCTTATTAGAAATTCAAAAAACTGGAAAAACTAACAATAGCATTTGTACATAGATATCCAAGAATTTTCCAGAATCAAAGAAAAATGTGAATCCTCAGTTGCAATGCCTTGTTAATATTCAGCAGAATAAATACAAATGTATCTTATACCAAAACCCATTTTAGTAAAACTATAAAATATTAAAAGCCAGAAGAGACAAATGAAAGTTTAACTGAAAAAGAAATAACCATCAGACTCAGCAGACTTATGATCAGCAACAATAGATAGTAGAAGCTGGAGCAATATCGTTTACGTGGTGAGGAAAAATCATTGTCATTATATAATTTTGTTCCCAGATAAACTATCATGCAACATTGAGGGCAAAATAGTGATATTACAAATCATAAAACATGAAAAGTGTTTAGCACCTACAGGCATTCATTAGAAGAACTATTTAAGAATTTATTACAAGAAGAAATATGAATTCAGAAGAACAGAGTGGGACAAAGGAAACAAAGCATTTATGGGGGGAAAAACACCCTGCATGCCAATCTCCTCCATCCTCAGCCTGCCATGTGAGGGTAACTTTGGACTTTTATAGGGCAATAGAAATTTCCAGTCCATGGAGGGATACAGTCTCCAGGCCCCCAAAAGCAAATTCTTCATTTCCAAGGACAGTGGGTATCCCAGATGAGAGAGGGGAGCCATGGAGACCGGAGATTGGCCTGTGCAGAGAGGCTGGAGGAGAATGGGTCACCAACTGGAGGATATTCAGGAGCAAAGAGTGGTGTGGGCCCCGTCCCTGGGCCCTTCCCTGCCCTGAGGGCCAGGGCAGACACATAAGTAATAATCGAATTGGAACCTGTCATGGCTCCAGAAGTGAGGGCTTTATGCCCCTTCCACTTTATTTTCCAGACCCAGCGGATGCGTGGGCATCAGGGGTCCTTCTCCTCCCCAGTCACACCCCAGCCCACACTGACTCACAGCTGCAGCAAGACTTTCATGCCCAACATGAGGTAGACGCTTGGAGGTTGATTCAACCCAGGAAAAAAAGCCCAGTACCCCACCTCAAGGAGACCCAGACAGCCCTGTTCATTTCCTCCTGAGCTGGTTCTTCGAACAGCACCCAGGACCCCAGGATCCCTGGCAGGAGGCATAGGTAACTTTGCCTCCTTTGTTGCCCCTTTTTCTGTGACTCTGTTCTTCTCTGCACTGAGTCACCACTTCTCACAGTCCCTGGGGTACAGACATCATCCTGTTGAACCTGAAGGCCCCTGTTACTCCTGTAGTATGTCAGCCCTGTCATCCTCCCATCTGCTGCACTTAGAGTCTGCCCAAGGACAATGTGCTGGGTGACCAGCTGGGGTGACGTTGCAGACAACTGTAGGTATTAGGGAGCCGGGTGGGAAGGGTGAGGGACTGGGTGCCTGGGTTTTTATAGTAAGTGCCTCATTCTAAGAACTTTTGGGATTCCCAAGGTAGGCGTGACACCGGGGCTTTAGGCAGAAAGTTTCTGGGACAGATATCAGGTACTGGGCACTTGAGCTGGATGGCTCTGGGCAGGCAGTTCTGGGTTTTGATTTGGACTCCTCCTGGACTCTGACTACCACAGCCTGAGGGCAGATGGTTGTCATCATGTCGTAGGAGAGGAGGTGCCAGGTCCAAGGTCTCAGGCTCCTCTGTTGCTGAAGCAGAATTTGCATGGGGCGCCTGTGAGTCCTGACGGATGCCAGGAGAAAACTCCCTCCTTTGTTGTCTAGTTCTCAAGCCCGTGGAACCCAGACTCCAGCCAATGGAGTCCTGCATCTTGGAACTGGAGGGGCATCTAGACTTTTGGACATTATGTGATTAGACCCCTATCGTAGTAGATGTGGGGAAGCTGAGTCCCAGTTCTAGGTGTGGCTGGTGTGGATGCCAGGGTCAGGGCCCACAGAGGAGCTCCCTGTGCCCTCCACTGATGGCAGCGAGAATGGAAAGAGTACCTGTGTTGTTGGGAAGAAGCAGGAGCCCAGACCGGCCCCGATCCTCAGCCAGCCCCTCCCCACAGTGCCGCTGCCCCCACCCTACCAGCTGCAGGAGGTGGTGGTCCCCATTGTGGGGAATGAAGTCTGTGACCGGCATTACCAGAACTCTTCAAACTACATTGGCCTGATCATCAAGGACGACATGCTGTGTGCTGGGAGCGAGGGCCAGGATTCCTGCCAGGTGAGACCTCTGGCCTGCCACCTGTCCTCTGTCCCCTTCTGGCCCATGGAATGAGACTCAGAAGCTCCATTGCAGTGGCACCTCTGAGTCCTGCCTCTCCCCACAGGGTGACTCTGGGGGCCCGCTGGTGTGTAGCTGGAATTGCACCTGGGTCCAGGTAGGGGTCGTGAGCTGGGGAGATATCTGTGGTCATCGTGACTTCCCTAGGGTGTATACCCGAGAGATGAGCTATGTGTCCTGGATCCGGCAGTACATCCCTCTGTGCTTCAGACCCTAGATGGGGCTGGGTGGGGTCTGCAGAATGGTGAGAACACTGATCTTCCTGGTGTCTCAGGATTCTGTTTTTCCTGCCAGCGGAGGGTGGGAGGAGGGAAGGGGAGCCCTAGAGGTGAGTCGAGAGTGGGGAAAAAAGTCCCAGATATCGCAGATGACTGCTTGCGATCTGATTCTCATTAAACAGTGTGAGGAAACTGCTTCAAGGCTGCTGTGTGCTGGGCTGGTGCATCTGGGGACGGGGCCTGGGATTTTGGTTGGCTGGGCCTGCTAGCTGGGTCCCTGGCACTGGTATCTTCAGGCCAGGCAGAGAGGAGACGGATGGGCCTCGACTTCAAGCACAGGTGCTCTGTGCTCCTCTCTCACCAAGAGTTTCTGCCACAGTGAGGTGTTGTGTCTCAGTTGTGGCTTCAGTCCCAGATTCACAGACTTTCTCCTTCCCTGCCCTGCCCCCTCTTTCAGAGGCCCCTCATGGCGCTCACTGAGCACCATCCCTTCTACCATGGATCTCCTGGTCTAGTGGGATGTGGATGTTAGCAGACAGTGCAGCATAGTGGCAGCTGGTGCTGTAAAGACCAAACCCATTGGGATGCTCACAGGTCCTTTCTCTCCATGTTCTTTGAGATAATCTCCCCTCTCCCCCATCTACTCCTGGGCAATTCTATAGATGGTCTCCTTCCTTTAGGGCACCAGATTCTTTTTCTGGATTTTGAAAGTCCTGTCTGACCTGAGTCAAAACATCCCTGGTTCATTCCACAAACGAGTCCTAATAAGCCTTGACCCCTAAGGCCCTCCCTGTGGGGGTGGCATCAGCCCAGCAGGTGCCCTGACAACAACTTCACCAGGAAAATGGTGGCCTCCATTGCGCCTCTGGATCTTCTGGCCATTTGTTATGTGATGTGTCCTGCACCTTGGACACTCGGCCTAGGCATTCAGAGGTGCCCCTGAATGACACTGATGGAGGAAACGGGGTCTGTGGTCTATGGGAGAGAGCCTGGGGGATGGTAGGGGCCCAGTGGGGAGAGGGGGCAGAGTCTAGGTCTCTGTGTTCAAACTGTTCTGTCTCTACCTGGCCCCCCACACACCCTCTTTCCCCCACTCTGAGGGAATCCCATGAAGAGGCAACTCTGGTGGAAAAGGAACTGCTCCTGGGAGACCTCTCCCTGTGTCTCCCCTAGAGCTGTGTTGGGGGCTGGGCCAGGGGCCTGGGCTCAGGCTGAGTGATATCCACAGCTGCCCAGCATCTGACTGACCTCTGAGTACTGAGCCCAGAGGTGGGTATGAGGGGTCTGAGCCAACAGAGTGGGGATCTGAATAGGACAGACAAGGGTCCTAGGTCTGTGCTTCTGATGCCCCCGGTGCTAGAGAAGCAAAGGTGCCCTGATAGTCATTCCTTCACCCACGTGCCTCTGTGTCATTGTGGAACGATCAGACGCAGAGTGGAAGTTCTGTATCAGGTGGCACTGGGTTGTCTCCCTGTGTTGCAATTCAAAGTCTAAAGGCTCAAATGCCTATTTCTGCCCAACATCAGCTCCCTGCCTCTCTCAACAATAACCCCTCCCCGATGTCCTCTTCCCCCTCTTCCCACTGTTGGTAGCTGTGACCTTAATGCTCGCCCAGCTCCCACTCACCCTACAGGTGCACAGTCAAACCCAGGGCTGGGCCTCCCGCCAGGATAGGGTGGAGGTGTCCCCAGGCTGACTTTGCTTATACTCAGGTTCTCCGGGGACTGGCTCAGCTATCAGAATAGGGAGAGGGAGATGGAAGGGAAGGGCCCACCTCTCACAACCTGCTAGAAAGAGGTTGATCACAGAGGCCACGTCATGTATGAGTCCACCCACATGAAATGTTCAAAACGGGGATCTATGGAGATAGAGCAGATTGATGGCTTGCCCAGGGCTGGGGATGGGGGTGGGCGTGGTGGTGGGAGGTCGAGATGATAACAAGAGGGTTTAGAGTTTCTTTTCAGGATGATGAAAATGCCATAAAATGACTGTGGTGATGGTGGCACATCTGTGAAAGTCCTAAAATCCATTGACTCATATACTTTAAATAGGTGGATTGTATGGTGTAGAAGTATATCTCACTAAAGCTCTTAAAAAAACCCAAATAAACATTAAATTGAAAAAAAAAATTTTAAAAGAGCCCACAGTTCTCATTTCTCTGATTAACTTCTAACTATAAAACCAGGACACAAGTGTCTGGAAAGGCCACTGAGATGCCTTTCAGTTCGAAAACGTGGGGCCTCCTGGGCACCCCTTCCTGCCCCAGGACTTGAGAGTCTTCAAAAGAGACAGCCACTAGGTCTGCAGAGGGACCACTGTGGACTTTAGTCATCATTTGGGGGCCCGCTGTCCAGCCCCTCCTAAGTTAGGGGAGCTTCCTCTTAGTCATACTGGTGGGTTTGCTTTCCTCATCTCCCCAGTGTGGGTGGTCACATGACCTGGCTCAGGCCATGGGAGACATCAGCTGTCCTGGGAGCAGGGATCCTGTAGCTGGAGGAGAGCGAGGTGTGGAGGTCAGTCCTGGCCATGTAGCTACCTGAAGGTGGGCTCAGTGACAGTGTGGGGGCAGCTCCTGGTGCCCATAAGCATCCTCCTGCTCCTTTGTCCCTCACCTCCCAGCATTTAGTGCTGAGCAAGGGAGTCACTTGGAGTCCTGATGACTGAACACTCAGCTCTTCTCAGTCTGGGGAGCCCCGCCCTCAGAAATCTCAGCATGAGGGGCCCGGACTATGAGAAGGTGTGCCATCAGGGCTTACCTGCCGGCAACAAAGGCAACGTCATCAAGGACGATGCTATGTGCAAGAAGGAAGGGGCATAGCTTTTGCCAGGTGAGACCCAGGCCCTGGCCTCTGCCTAAAAGCCATGTTGCAGTGGGGCCACCATAGCACCCTGTGGCCAGCTGTGACTTCCTCCACAAGGAGATGTTGGAGGCCGCTTGGTCTGTTACTGGTTGGATGTATGGCTTCAAGTCGGGGTGCTGAGCTGAGGCATAGCCTCCAGGCATGTCACCTATCCTTGGATCTGTTCCTGAGGGATGACCTACTCATCTTGGATCTGCCAGCATATCCTATCGGAACCTTGATAGCCCTGTATGGGCCGAGGAGCCAGGGACCTGCCATCTGTGTCACCTCCTGTGGCTTCCTCCATTTAGTACCACCATCTCTTTAGTGCCCTGTTCTCAGTGCCCTGTAATTCCCTGACCTTGGGGCCCAAGAGGTGGGCAGCAGCTTAGAAGTTGGTGTCTCCTGACAGTGGGTGGGTTAGTTGGATGTGCCAGGGACCATACCTCCTGCTCGCTGTTTGCCAATCTATTATTGTGTGAAAAGAAGCCTCTTGAGTGTCTGGTTTGTATTTGAGCATGGTGGAGACTTCCTGGTAGGGTCTCAAAGCTCTGGAGAGCTCAAGTCCAGCTTTGACCAATTCCATCTACAGGCAGGGTGGAATGGCCAGGGAGGCCATGCGGTTGGTTACTCTTGGTCTTGGGTGGAGTCTGTTTCCAGGAAGCACATTCCAGCCTCCCCATGAGGATGAGACAGGTGTTCTGTACCGGCACCCCTACCGTGGTTTGGACAGTCAGTCACTCCTTTTTCTCAGATCTCCATCTGTACCATCAAATCTAGCTTCACCTCGGGGCAAGGCATGCTCAGAGGGGCTCAGTGCCCAGAAAAGGTGGGAGGTGGTCCTCCACTTGGGCCCTGGCACCTGTCCTTCCCTGGGAAGTTGGTGGTTTGCTTTGGCTACCTCAGAACAGCCTGGACCATTGTTGGATGGGGTGGGGACCTGGGACCCCTCCTGGACACATAAGGCCATGTAAATGCAAATTGATTGAGATTGAATTAAGTGAAAAACTTACTTCCTCAACCTCACAAGCCACATACACTGGACAGCAGATACACAGCAGTCTACCATCTTGGAAAGTTCCAATGGGCAGCACTGGTCTTAAAGTTCGGAAAGTTGGACACAAGCAATAGACTCTAGAGGTGAAGCTAGGAGGAGAGCTGATCTCTCCAGGCCCTACCCTGGGCCCTGGTGTTCACAGAGGGGGCTACCTGGGGGGCCTTGCTGGGCTGGTTGGGTGACACTTGGGCCATCCCCACCTGGCTCTCCACCAGTGAGCAGCTTGGGTGGGGGTGGCAGCTTCTCCCTGGAAGTGGTTACCACATGGGACTGTGTAGGTCTGGAACATTCCATCCTTGAAGGAAATTCTGTTGGCTGGCACTGGGTGATTCCAGTTAAATCCAGGGGCTTCTCATTGCCCCAGTTTAGGATCATTTATTCACTTGATTTCTGAGTCAAGTCCCTATTTGTGTTTCCTCTCTCCCCCAATCCTCACCTTTGGTCCATGGGACCCACCTCCCCTGGGTCTTGGTAAGAAGAGGTTGGGACCTGGCAGTGTGGGCTGGCTTAGTGATGCAATCTCATAAAATGTAGGTAGAAAGAAAGAAAGTTGGTATTTGGGTGGTTGAAAGGAGGCATTGACTCTGCTGAGTGTGTATATAATACCTATTGTACATATATTCTCAATGCAATCTATTTATCTTCATTTTGTGGATAATACAATGTCTGAAAAAGGGTAAGAATCCATCCATCCATCCATCCATCCATCCATCCATCCATCCATCCATCCATCCATCCATTTGTACATCTGTCTCTCCTCCCATTCACTCATCCATTCATCCTTCTACTCATTCATCCACCCACCCACCTACCCATCCACTCATTCACTCATCCATCCTTCCATCCATCCATCCACCTGCTTATTCATCCTTCATTCAGTCCATCCATTTATCATTCCACCCATCTATCTATCCGTGCATTCATATATCCAGGGCACTGGCTTCAGAGATAGCTGCCACTTTCTTCCTCTCCTGCTTGTCTCTGTTCTTTAAAATGCTACACCGTGTGCTATTCTAGAATGTGTGTTTAAGATCTCTGACTCCATTTTTCTCAATTAAAAAGGCTTTGGGGGATGAAAATTTCCTTGAATTTCTATTCTGGATTTTTATGGCATTAGAAGAAAGGGTAATCTGTTTAATCTGCTTTAGACCCCATAGAATAAATAAACACTGAGGTTCTTAGAGCTGAAGTTGGAGGATGTTGTGCAACCACCACTTCTGTTCTAGAACATTTTCATCACCCCCAAAAGAGACCTATACCTATTAGCAGTCACTCCCCCTTCCCCACCTCCCTCTAGCCTCTGGGAAATATTAATCTACTTTCTGTCTCTACAGAATTGCCTATTTTGGGGACCTCATATAACTGGAATCATACATCAGTTGTCCTTTTGTGTCTGGCTTCTTTTTCTGAGCATAATGTCTTCAAGGTTCATTCACATTGTAGCCCGTCAGTGCTTCATCCATTTTTATGGCTGAATAATATTCCATTGCATGGATAGACCAACAGGTGAATAAACAAACAAATAATATTCCATTGCATGGTCTATCCATGCAATGGAATATTATTTGTTTGTTTATTCACCTGTTGAAGGACATGTGGGTTGTTTCCACTTTTTGGCTGTTGTGACTAGTCCTGCTCTGGATGTGGGTATGCAAATACTTGTTTGAACACCTGTGTTCACTTCTTTTCGATGCCAGGTGATGTCCTGAGTGCTCCCATATAGTGATTAATTTCATCTTGCCAATGCCAGGAACTGGCTACCATTATTATCTTCACTTTACAGTGGAGGAAATGGAGGCACGGAGAGATGATGTGATACTCCTGTCACACAGTAAGTGGCAGAGCTGGGACTTGAACCCAGAGAAGGTGGAATAAAGTCCACAGCTCGCCCCTACACTGTGCTGCCAGGGTGAGGATGTAGAGAAGATGTGGATAAAATAGGGGAGTCTTGCACAGACCGACAATGACAACATTCCATGTCTCTTCAATAAGTGATACTGGGAAAACTGGACAGATACATGTGAAAAATGAAATTAGATGACTTTTTTATACCATGCACAAAAATTAACACAAAATGGATTAAAGACTTAAAGTAAGACCTGAAACCATAAAACTCCTAGAAAAAAATATAGGCAGCTTGTAGCAACATCTTTTTGGATATGCAAGGGCAACAAAAGAAAAAAACAAATGGGACATAAAACTAAAAATGTTTTGCACAGCAAAGAAAACCATCAACAAAATGAACAACCTACTGAATAAGAGAAGATATTCACAAATGATACATTCAAAAAAAGGTTAATATCCAAAATATATAAGGAACTCATACAACTTAACGCCAGAAACAAAACAAAACGAAACAAAAAACCCCCAACAATTCAATTAAATAAAATGAGCAGAGGACCTGAATAGACATTTCTCCCTAGAGGACATACAGATGGTCAACAAATGAAAAGATACTCAGCATCACTAATCACCAGGGAAATGTAAATTAAAACCACAGTAAGATATTACCTCACACCTGTCAGAATGGCCATCATCAATAAATCAACAAATAACAAGTCCTGTCAAGGATGCGGAGAAAAGGGAACCATTGTAAACTGTTGATAGGATTGAAAATTGGTGCAACTTCTATGGAAAATAATATGGAAAACAAATTTTAAAAAAGAGCTGCCATACAACCCAGCAATTCTACTTCTGGGTATTTATTTGAAAACAAAAATACTGATTCAAAAAGATATATGTAGTGACATTAGAAACATGGTGGAGTGAGAGATGTCACCAGACCTCTCCCCTTGAAACAATAATAAGCTGAACATCTAGAACTCTACAAAAAACGCCCAAACTGCACACCAGCACATAAGAGCTATCACAGGTCATGACCCTGGGAGTTGGGCAGTAGACTGGGAGAAACAAAGAAGCTGCCTCTTGCAGACAGAGCTCCCTGAAGGAGGAGCGGGAGGGGAGAAGGTGAGGCGGGTTCCCTGAATAATCCTGCCTGGGAGAGCTGTGAGCTCCATATGGCAGGCGGCAGTGCCCAGGTATCAGGGCAGAAAGCAGAGAAGCGGGGACAGCAGAGAAGCAAGGATGGCAGAGAAGCAACAGTTGATTTTTACCAGCTGTGGTTGCAAAATGCAAGGCAGAGCCACACCCCATCCCCCAACCCAGAAAGCCCCTCCCCCCATATCCTCCAAGACCGAACACTGCGGAGCCCCAGGGGAATCTAAGCAAGGGCTACCAAAAGTGTTGCTAACACTGACAGGGACTGAGACTGAGAGTAGTGAGCATGATTGAATATCTATAAGAAAAAAAGGCATTATTAAGACTTTATATAAAGCAGGGATCCAAGAGGCTTAGACATCACCTACTGGAAACCAAAAGAAAGACATCTTCTTTGCAACAGGCTAAAGAGAGATCTCTATATAATAAACCTTTTTTTCTGGAAAAAAAGCAGAATACACTTCCATTAATGCCCAAGCAGAGAAATAGTCCATTAAACACCATGAACAATCAAGGTGACAAGGTAGCTCAGAAAGAAAGAGAAAAATCTCCAGAAAATAAGCTTAAAGGCATAGAAATATGTGACTTAAATGACAGAGAATTCAGGATAGTACTTCTGAAAAAACTCAATGAGATCCCAAACAATTCATATCAACAATTTCAGGAATTGAAAAAACAACTAGATCAGCAGAATGAGTTCTTTAGCAAAGAGGTTGAAACCCTCAAAAAGAACAGAATAGAACTTCTGGGGATAAAAAAACACACTGCAAGAGTTGAAAAATGAAATAGAAAGCTTGGGAAATGGAGTAAACCAAATGGAGGAAAGGATCAGTGATATCGAAGACAGAAATCTAGAAATAAATCAGAAGGAAGAAGAGAGAAACCGAAGATGAAAATAATGAAAAAGAAATACAAGAACTAGCTGATACCAACAGGAAAGGAAACATAAAAATAATGGGCATTCTCGAAGGGGAGGAAAAGGAGCAGGGATTAGAAAGAATTTTCAGACAAATAGTTGATGAGAATTTCCTAAATCTAAGGATCGAGCTGGAGCTTGGAATTCAAGAAGTCAACAGAACACCCAATTATCTCAACCGAAAAAGGCCTTCTCCAGGACACACTGTATTAAATGATCAAAAATCAATGACAAAGAAAGAATTCTCAGGGCAGCCAGGGAAAAGACCATGGTAACCTATAAAGGAATATCCATTAGATTATCATTGGACTTCTCAGCACTCACCTTACAAACCTGAAAGGAGTGGAATCAAATATGCAAACTATTAAATAAAAAGAACTATCAGCCAAGAATAAAGTATCCAGAAAAGCTCTCTTTCAGATATGAAGGAGAAATAAAGACCTTTCCAGAAATGCAAAAATTGAGGGAATTCTCCACTATGAGGCCTGCATTACAGGAAATACTGAAAGAGGTCAGCTCACCTAAAACAAAATGACAAAAAATACATAACTATGAGTAAAGTGACTAGCAGGCAGATAGAAGCAGAGGAGTGCAAACCGTACTAAGAACAGGACATTATAAGCTTAAACAATAAGAAATTTGCTATAGCAATATAGTAATGAATGTTCAGCATACATAGGGACAAATTTAGACAACAATGACAGAAAGGAGAGGATTCAAAGATCCAAATTCACAAAAGGGAATGGAGATAAGGCATGCGCAGAAGAAAATGAACATGTATGTATACATGCATGCATGCATGCATACATACATACATACATATATACATAACTATCTTCTACATATTCATAATGGTAACCACACGCCAAAGATTCAGAACTGAAGTATACAAAATAAAACAAGAAGGACCAGAGGGAAAACCCACAAAACCCAACCAAAAAAAGAAACAAAAAATCCCCCAGACACACAAAGACAAGGAGCAGTGGAAACAATGAGCTACCAGAAAGCAAAACATAAAATAGTTATAGGAAAACCTCACATTTTAATAATAACCCTAAATGTAAATGGACTGAATTCGCCAATAAAAAGGCACAGAGTTGCAGATTGGATCAAAAAACAAAACCCAACTACATGCTGCCAGGAAACACATCTCAGTTCCAAAGAAAAATATAGACTTGAGGTGAAAGGGTAGAAAATGATATTTCAAGCAAATGGCATTCAGAGAAAAGTGAGTAGTGGTACTAATATCAGATGAAATAAACTTCAAAATAAAAAAACGTAAAGAAAAATACTGAGGGACACTTCACAATGATAAAGGGAATCATATTCCAAGAAGATATAACACTTAATATCTATACTCCCAGTCAGGGAGCCCCAGAATATATAAAGCAATTACTAACAGAACTAAAGGGAGAAACAGACCAAAACATTATCATAGTAGGGGACCTAAATACCCCACTGTCAGATATGGACGGATTATTCAAACATAAAATCAATAAGGAAATAACATTCTTAAATGACACATTAGACCAACTGGACTTAATTGACATTTACAGAGCCTTTCATCCTAAAACAACTGCTTATACATTCTTCTCTAGTGCACATGGAACGTTCTCAAGGATTGACCACATACTGGGACACAGAGATAGCCTGAACAAATATAAGAGGGTTGAAATCATATCAACCCTATAATCTGATCATAATTCTTCGAAACTAGAGATCAACTATAAAAAGAATGCAGGAAAAATCACAAATATATGGAGATTAAATAACATGCTACTGAAGAATAACTGGGTCAGAGAAGAAATAAAAAGAGGGATCAAGAGATACATAGAAACAAATGATAATGTAATGATAGTACAACATATTAAAACGTTTGGGACACCGCAAAAGTGGTAATAAGAGGAAAGTTCATATTATTACGGGCCTATCTCAAAAAACAAGAACGAGCCCAAATAAACAATCTTAAAAAACTAGAAAAGGAAGAACAAATGAAATCTAAAGTTAGCAGAAGGAAATAAATAATCAAAATTAGAGCAGAAATAAATGAAATTTAAAACAAACAAACAAAAAACACCACAATATACTTCAGTTCTGAATCTTTAGCGTGTGGTTACCATTATGAATATGTAGAGGATAGTTATAAATATACAGTTGTCCATTTTCTTCTGCGCATGCCTTATCTCCATTCCCTTTTGAGAATTTGGATTTAATACCTATTCTCCTCAAACTCTTCCAAAGAATCGAAGAGGAGACAATACTTCCTAAGTCATTTTATGAGGCTAATATCATCCTGATATCAAAACCTGGTAAAGATAACACAAAAAAAGAAAACTACAGGCCAATATCTCTCATGAACACAGATATAAAAATCCTAAATAAGAAACTAGCGAACCAAATATAGCAACATATTAAAAAGATTATACACCACAATCAAGTGGGCTGCATCTCACTTGATCAACATACACAAATTGATTAATTGTTATACCACACAAACAAATTAAAAGATAAGAACCATATAATCATATCAATAGATGCAGAAAAAGCCTTCGACAAGATACAGCATCCATTTATGATCAAAACACTTAACAAAATTGATATAGAAGGAAAGTACCTTAACATAATAAAGGCCATATATGACAAACCCTCAGCCAACATTATACTTAATGGTGAAAACTAAAAACCTTCCCTCTAAGATCAGGAACAAGGCAAGGCTGTCCACTGTTGCCACTGTTATTCAGTATAACATTAGAGGTCCTAGCAAGTGCAATCGGACAAGAGAAAGATATAGAAGGCAATCAAATAGGACATGAAGATGTCAAACTGTCACTATTTGCTGATGACATGATTCTCTATATAGAAAACCCTAAAGACTCCACAAGAACACTACTAGAAACAATAAGCAAATACAGTAAAGTTTCTGGATACAAAATCCATGTTCAAAAATCCATAGTGTTCCTATACTCTAATAATGTCAGAAGAAGAAATGAAAAAAATAATTCCTTTTGCAATTACAACAAAAAGAATAAAATACCTAGGAATAAATTTAACAAAACATGTGAAAGGACCTATATAATGAAAAATATCAGACCCTATTAAAAGAAATCAAAGAAGATACAAAGATAATGGAAAGATATTCTGTGTTCTTGGATTGGAAGAATCAACATAGTTAAAATGACCTTATTACCTAAAGCATTATACAGATTTAATGCAATCCCCATTGGCATTTTTTTAAAGAAATGGAACAAAAAGTCATCAGATTTGTATGGAAGTACAAAAGACCCCGAATCACCAAAGCCATCCTGAGAAAAAAGAACGAGGTTGAAGGCATCATTTTGTCCGACTTCAAATTTTACTACAAAGAGACAGTAATCAAAACAGCATGGTATTGGCAGAAAAACAGACACACAGAGAAGTGGAACAGAATTGAGAGTCCAGAAATAAACCTACGTTTATATGGGCATATAATTTTTGACAAAAAAGCCGAAAACATACAGTGGAGGAAGGAAAGTCTCTTCAATAAACGGTTCTGGGAAATCTGGAAAGCCACCTGCAAAAGAATGAAACTAGATTGCTGTCTATCACCACACACCAAAATTAACTCAAAATGGATTAAGGACCTGAATATAAGACCTGAAACAATAAATTGCATAGAAGAAAACATAGGAACTAAACACATGGACCTTGGACTTAAAGAGGATTTTATGAATCTGACCTCAAAGGCAAGGGGAGTAAAAACAAAAATAAATGAATGGGACTACATCAAACTAAAAAGTTTCTGCACAGCAAAGGAAACCATCAACAAGGTAAAGAGACAACCGTCCAAATGAGAGAAGATATTTGCAAGCATCACCTCTGATAAGGGTCTAATATCTAAAATATATAAAGAACTCGTACAACTCAATAAAGACAACAACAAAAAATCAAACAAACAATCCAATCGAAAAATGGGCAAAGGACTTGAACAGACACTTCTCCCAAGAGGACATACAAAAGGCCAACAACATATGAAAAGATGCTCATCATTGGTAGCTATTAGGGAAATGCAAATCAAAACCACAATGAGATACCATTTCACACCTGGTATAGTTGTTATCAACCGGACAAGTAATAACAAATGTTGGAGAGGTTGCAGAGAAAAAGGAACCCTCCTACACTGCTGGTGGGACTGCAAATTGGTACAGCCACTATGGAAAATAGTATGGAAGTTCCTCAAAAAACTAAAAATTGATTTACCATATGATCCAGCAATCCCTCTACTGGGTATTTATCCAAAGACTTGAAAACTCATATCTGAAAAGATATTTGCACACCTGTGTTCATAGCAGCATTATTCACAGTGGCCAGGACATGGAAGTAACTGAAGTGTCCTACAATAGATGATTGGCTAAAGAAGCTGTGGTACATATATACAATGGAATATTACTCAGCCATAAGAAGAGATGAAATACTGCCATTTGCGACAACATGGATGGACCTCGAGATAATCATGCTAAGCGAAATAAGCCAGACAGAAAAAGTTGAAAACCACATGATATCACTTCTATGTGGGATATAAACCTAAAAGCAACAAATGAACAGGATAAACAGACTCGTGGACATAGACAATAGACTAGTGGTTACCAGTGGGTAGCGGGGGAGAGGGGAGGACGGAGGTAGACGGGGTAAAATGGGTCAAATATATGGTAACAGAAAGAAATCTAACTATGGGAAGAAAACACACAATGCGATATATATTACTATTAAATTGTACACTTGAAACTTACTGGATTTTGTTAACCAGTGTCACCAAAAAAAAAAAAATTTAAAAAATTAAAAAAAAAAAATATGTACTCCTATGTTAATTGCAGAATAACTAGTAATAGCCAAGATACAAAAGCAATCTAGATGTCTATCAATGGATGAATGGATAAAGATGATGTGGTATATACATACAATGGAATAATATTCAGCAATAAAAAGAATGAAATTTTGCCATTTGTGACAGCATAGATAGACCTAGAGGGTATTATATTAAGTAAAATAAGTCAGACGGAGGAAGACAAATAACATATGATCTCATTTATATGTGGAATCTAAAAAAAAACCAAAACAAATGAATAAGCAAATCAAAACAGAAATAGACCCACAGATGCAGAGAACAAGTGGATGGCTGCTGAAGGGGAGCAGGTACAGGAATAGAATCAAATTAAAAATAAGAGAAAAAAAATAAAGCTGTCATGATTTCTATAATATGGTATATATCCAAAAATAATTTTTTTTAAAAAGAAGAGGGGATGCTAAGATAGAGACAGTGTACATGGGCATTCAGGGCCCAGCAGGTGTGTGTGGGAGGGTGGGCTGTGCCCTGCACCCTTGCAGGGGGTTTGGGGACCTCATGCCATCATTTTGGGGTGCAGGGTGCCGGGTCTGGAGCAGACTCCCTCTCTCAGATGTGCCGCAGAGACAGAAATTCCCCAATCCCCTTTCTCCCCTCTAGGGTAGGCCTATCCTCACACTGTCTGCTGAGGCCCCTGTGGCCTTTTGGGTGCTTTCTGAGCTGCCCTAATAGTCTCCTGGGGACATTTCTCTGGGAGGAGGCTTCCACAAAGGTCCTCCTCAGCCCCCTCCCATTTAAGTACTTCTGAAACCAACGCCACTCTCCAAGCCCTGAGATAAATGACCAGCACTCTGACACACGCCTAGAACTCAATCTCCAGACGAGGGGCAGGGAAGCTGAGAGAAGCCACGTGCAGAATTTATATCCTGAATTAGCAGGATCACTTACTCTGCCTCTCTCCGATTGTTCGATTGTTCGCTGTGGGCACAGGAGTGTTTCTGCACTGAAATGTGGCCACCTGGTGACCACTTTGGAAGCCAGAGAGAGAGCAGAGCTCTGGGAACAGGCACTGGGTCAGCTTGAGGCTGCTGGGGGTTCTATGAAGCACCAGGAGGCCTAGGCTAGAGGCATGGATGCCTCCATTCTTCCCTTTGCAATCATCGCAAGGTGATTGCCAGATAGGAGACCAAGAAAACTCCTGAGCAGCCAGAAGGGCTGGTTTATGGCCCACTCATTGAGAGAGAAGGGGACTTATTGGAGATGGTCAGGTGCGGGGAAGGGCGCCTGGAGTCTGGGCCCTTCTCTCACCTTCATGAGTGAGGCAGAGAGGACCTGCTCCTCCCTAGAAAGCCTCTCCCTCCCACTTAGACAGAATCTTCATGGCCCAAACAGAGGCTGGATACCTGGGCTCCCCGATGGAGCCAGAGGGGGCCCCAACATGTCTGATAGAAACAGAGGCACATAGTGAGGGTGGGGCCCAGTGGGCATCAGGGACAGGCTCAATGCTGGCACTGTGATGAGGATGTCGGGGCCTTGATAGCGGAAAGCTGAGGGCAGGTTGGGCAAGTGGCGCAGCTGCCCATGACTTAACAGATCCCTTTTGCAACACTGTGATGGAAGCCGGAGCAGCAGGAAAGTGGTGGGGTGGGGGTGCTGCTTTGGTAGCAGTGTACAAGCATCCACCAGGGTACCCATGTGTCACAATGGAAAGCTCCATGGGCCAGAGGTCCTGGAAGCAGGGACAGATATGGCTGGTGGAGGCCCTCATCCACATCACTGGCTGTCCCTTCCAGGCCCCACCAAACCATGGAGCAAGTATAGTCGCTTTGACAATGAAACTCAAATCTCACTCACGCTGCCCCTGTCTGCTCCTAGGGAACACAGGCCCACAGAGAAGTTTTGTCTCCAATCAGGTTAAAGAACATCCTCATTGCCTTTGGCCATCTTCCAGGCAATGCCCAACCACACAGTGACAGTCGAGGCTCTGGAAAGGGTCAGTGAATTCTGTTTACTGCTTCTCAGGAACCATTTCCACGATGTCCATCCCCTTCTGGCCAGGCCCTCAGTCCTAGACACCAAGGTGCTAGCCTGTGACACCCAGGTCTATCCTGGCTTTCATCGCAACCATCACTGTTCCTTCTTCCTGCATGTTCTCCACTCTCCACTCTCCCTCCTCAAGAAAGACTCAGGCACCCTGGCATCTGCCATGTTCTAACAGGGTTGCAATCTTGACCAGCATCACCTGTACTCACTGAGGTTTGCCTACTGGCCATCTTGGCTTCCTACTATACGGGCTGCTGCTGCAGCTGGAGGTTGAGCCACTGTTCTGTAGAACACTCCCAGTGTCTTGGTTGTTAGTTTGATTGTTTTCCCCTGAGGTTATTCTTTTCCAGACGAAGCCCTCAGGTGCCTTCATCTGGCTGCTTCCTCTGGCTCCATGGCAGGGCTGGGAAAGGAGCCTGGAGACCTCACCATCCCACAGGCAGACGACACTAGGGGGCAGTGTTTTCGGTCCCAGGCTAGTCTCCCTGCACCCAGAGCCTCTCGGGGCTACCCTCTGTGCGTGTGCAGCTGTGCCTGTGCGCATGTGTGTGTGCACGCGCGCGCGTGTGTGTGTATTCATTTGTATGGATTAGGAAGATCCAAATATTTGCAATAGAAATGAAATGTATGGTCACATATAACTTTGATAGACATGGACAGGAGCAGATCACAACTAAACACTATGCAAATAGGCCATTTTTCACGAAATTCACAATTGTCTAAATTTGCTAAGGAGGGTCCTGTAAATTCGTCTTTTGTTGCTGACATGGGATATTTGATTTCACTGCCTTTTCCAACATCCTTAGTAGATACTGAGCCTGAACTGTTCTCAGAGCTCGCAGTTGCCTTGTATTCAAAAACAAGAACAGACTGCATTGTTATTTTAAATTTGCTCACACATCAAAATATGGGCATAAGACCTCCTGAATTTGGAGTTAAAAAAATACACTTCTAAAGAATTCCTGGGTCAAAGAAATGTCATAATGGAAATTACAAAATATTTCTAACTAACAACAGTGAAAATGTCACCTACCAATACGCACAGGGACACAGTGATCGGTACCTGGAGGGAAATGACCATTCCTGGGTTTACTAAAAATAGAACAGTAGAGAATATCATGTTTAAGTCAAGAAGTGAGAAATATAAAGTCAGAAGAAACCCAAACATAGCATAAGGAATAGGATAAATGGTACAGTAATTAAAGAAAAAGTAAGAGGTAATTTAAAATAAGTAAAAGAAATACATGGAACAGAGATTATAGAGTTGAAAAGCCAAAAGTTAGTAACTTAAATCTAATGAAACAGGCAAAGTTCTGGCAAGATTATTAGGCAGGAAAAAAGGTATACAAATAATATTAGTAACAAAGAGGTTAACATAAACATGAACGGAGCAGAAATTTTTAAAAATTGGAAGTGATTATTATGAACAACTATATTAAATTTGTCATCAGATGATATGGATGATTTTTAGGCAAGTATAACTCATGAAAACTGACTTTACAGGAAAAAGGAAACTAGATCTATAATCATTAAAGGCCTGTATCTGGGTGATTGAACATCTACCCAGAAATAAAATACAAAATAAAACACTAATCCTGCACGGTTTCACAGGAGAATTATATCAAGCCTTCGAGGACTAGGTGATCTTCCAGAGAATGAAAAGAGAGTCACACTCCCTGGCACATTTTATCAGATTAGTGTAACTTGGAGAATAAAACTGGATAGATAGAATAAAGAAAAATTTCAGACCAAATTCAATTGTGAAGACAGATTAAAAAGTCCAAAGTAAAACATTAACAAACTGACTCCAACAATGTTTAAAATAATGACCAAAAAACCTAAGAGGGTCTAAATTAGAATGGTTTAACACCAGAAAAACCTATTGTAATTTACCACATTAACAGAGCAGAGATAGATGAACAGCCACGTAATAATCTCAATAGATCAAGAAAAAGCATATGATTCTTTTGGTTGATAAATTCAACCACTGTCCATGATAAAACTCTTAGCAAGTTTGGGCCAAAGGGGACTTCCTAAATTTGATAAGATGGATCTCCCAAAGCCAGCAAACGTCCTGCTTAACGGTGAATGCTGAAAGCCCCTCCTCCAAGGAGTAAACAGGGAGGCCCAGAACAGTCCAGGTGACCCCAGACAGCACACAGTAAGCAGAAATACACAATAAGTGTAAGGATTAGAAAGGAAGAAACTAGACTGCCAGGGACAACATGACACTACACAGAATAACCAAGACTGTCTACAGACAACGTTAGAACTAATGTGAGTACAGCAAGGCAGCTTTGTACAAGAGCAATGTAAGTCTAATATACTGAAAATCAACATGGCTTCTAGATACTGGCAATGACCAAGCAGAAGAGTAATCAGTACAATAAGATTTTCAATAACAATTATAAATCATCTAGAAAGGAATCTAACAAAACATGTGAAAAATTTTACAGAGCAAATTATCCAGTTGAACAAAAGAACATATGATCTAAATAAAGTAACGGATATATCATGGCCATGGATAGGAACAACTCAGCATCATAAAGACGTCAAGTCTGGTAAATTCACAGCCATTCCATTGGAAACACTAACAAGATTTTTTGGGAAACATGACAAGCTAATTTTTAAGTTTTGATGACAGGTTTGTGGGAGTAAAAAACTATCATTAAACTCTTTTGCTTTGATTAAAAAAGAGAAATAACCTTGGGTTAAAAGACAATCGTATTTGATAAGAAAATTCTTGAGAGGAATATATTTTATCGACACAAAATCTTTGGGAGTGCTAGACTGGCATTGTTTAGTACTCCACCCTCTCCCTCTTTCCCCAGTGTCTTCTGTTTTAGCACATGATTTTAAGATAAATAAGATCAAATTGCCTTCTGGACAAAAAGTTCTTGGTCATAGCCAAAAGAACATAATTCTTAATGGAGTTTAGATGTGTATGGTTGCTTATTAAAAAAAAAGTCCTCTTGAATGTTAGTGAACTAAGAGTGAGGGACGTCTGCAATAAGTAAATTCTAACAACTGAGGTTATAATATCTAATCTCAAGGTTATGTGAACCTTATCGAAATATTTGTTTTTAACAATTGTATTCGTTCCAATGTTTATTGAAGAAAAATGTGTTTGTTCACTTAGAGTTAGAAATAATATTTGTCATTGGAAATTCAATTTATCCATAATTTACTCAGTTTTCCCCAATATTTCATCGTAGAAACTTTCAAAGATATGATAAAATTGAAAGAATTTTACAATGAGCTCCCTGCGCCCAACCACCTAGACTTTCCGGGTAATATTTTAAAAACGTTTTTTAATGATATATGATTCACATACCGTAACGTTCACTCTTTAAAAGTGCACAGTTCAGTGGGTTTTCGTACATCCACAAGGTTATGCAACCATCACCACTATCTAGTTCCAGAACATTTTCATCACCCTCAAAAGGGACCTTGTGCCTATTGGCCCCCTCCCCGTCCCCCATTCCTCCTCCCTTAGCACCTGAAAACCACGGAGCCACTTTTAGTTTCCATGGATTTGCCTCTTCTGGACAGTTCACATAAACAGAATTATACACAATGTGGCCTCTGTGTCTGGCTTATTTCATTGAACAGAATGTTTACAGTGAACATTTTACCTTATAAATTTTCTTGCCTAAATCTTTTTTTGGTAAGTTGGTGTCCATGTCATGAGCATTTCTGTGGTTCTGAAGGGCCCTCTTTGGGAACATGACCCCTCAGCAGACTTTTGCCAGTCCCCCTCCTCCATCTGCTTCTGTCCCACAAGAATTTATTGAAACCTCTCAAATATTGACACCTCCCTCCTACTCTGTCTGCTCTTTGCTGCCATGTCATTGGGTCTAGGAAGGAGAAGCTATAAAGGTGCTGGCCACTCAATCACCAATGCCCAGGGGCACAGCTGGGTCTTGAGAGAAGGCACCTGCAGAAAAATGTACATGTGCACCTTGTTAGTGTCCGGCCCCCCTGACAAGAGACTTCGTGGGCACCTCAACTCCTCATTGGTCTCTGCCACCTCACTAAGTTCTAGGCTTCCTTCCAACTGGAAACTCAGTGCCAGATAGTGAGCATGCCTGCAACCAGTGCTTTAAATTCAATGGTTAGTGTTACTGGCTTCTTTATTCTTCCTGCTTCTCAACAGCTGTATTAGCTCTGTTACAAAGTGCCCCAACCTGGGTGGCTCAAACAACAGAGATGGATTCTCATGGTCTGGAGGCCAGAAGCCTGAAATCCAGGTGTGAGAAGGATCGGTTCCTTCCAGAGGCTCTGAGAGAGAATTTGTCCAGGCCTCTCTACCAGCTTCTGCTGGCTGCTGGAAACCCTTGGCTTTCCTTAGCCTGTGATTGCATCGGTCCTGTCCCTGTCCCTGTCTTCGTCTGGCTTCTTCCTCTTCCGTGTCTCAAATCTCCCTCTCTTTTTTCCTTTAATGACATCCCATCATTGGATGTAGGGTCCACACTAAATTCAGGACTATCTCCTATCAAAATCCTCAACTTAATTGTGTCTGTAAAGACCCTATTTCTTAATAAGGCCACACTCACAGGTACCAAGGATTAGGAAGTGGACATTTTTGGAGGGGACACAATCCTATCCACCACTTTGCTATTTCTTCCTGGGTTTATTTTTCTTTCTCTTTCAGGTGTACTTTTTATAGGAACCCTTTAGGTGAGAACTCATGGCTGGGCAGCACCCTAACCTTCTCCAGATGAAAATGCCCAGTTTACCCAGACCTCACACCTGACTCCAAGTTGGCAGTGAATAAAAGATAAAGAAGAATGTAAGCTCCATTCATCCCATGAGAACCAGTGTCCCAACCTTTGTGCAGGATAAGCTCAGGCCACCCAAATCTGGACCTCACCTGGGCCCAGGGCTCCTCCCCCCTTCCCACATCCCTGGCAGCCCCCAATGCCATCCCACTGCAGGCGTCAAGGTGCCCAGGACGCCCCAGGTTCCACGTATGGTGATGGTGCCCTTGACTGCTCCTAATG
>NW_024349798.1:3490282-3543636 GCF_902729225.1 Pteropus medius | reverse complement strand
AAATTTTCTTGCCTAAATCTTTTTTTGGTAAGTTGGTGTCCATGTCATGAGCATTTCTGTGGTTCTGAAGGGCCCTCTTTGGGAACATGACCCCTCAGCAGACTTTTGCCAGTCCCCCTCCTCCATCTGCTTCTGTCCCACAAGAATTTATTGAAACCTCTCAAATATTGACACCTCCCTCCTACTCTGTCTGCTCTTTGCTGCCATGTCATTGGGTCTAGGAAGGAGAAGCTATAAAGGTGCTGGCCACTCAATCACCAATGCCCAGGGGCACAGCTGGGTCTTGAGAGAAGGCACCTGCAGAAAAATGTACATGTGCACCTTGTTAGTGTCCGGCCCCCCTGACAAGAGACTTCGTGGGCACCTCAACTCCTTGTTGGTCTCTGCCACCTCACTAAGTTCTAGGCTTCCTTCCAACTGGAAACTCAGTGCCAGATAGTGAGCATGCCTGCAACCAGTGCTTTAAATTCAACGGTTAGTATTACTGGCTTCTTTATTCTTCCTGCTTCTCGACAGCTGTATTAGCTCCGTTACAAAGTGCCCCAACCTGGGTGGCTCAAACAACAGAGATGGATTCTCATGGTCTGGAGGCCAGAAGCCTGAAATCCAGGTGTGAGAAGGATCGGTTCCTTCCAGAGGCTCTGAGAGAGAATTTGTCCAGGCCTCTCTACCAGCTTCTGCTGGCTGCTGGAAACCTTTGGCTTTCCTTAGCCTGTGATTGCATCGGTCCTGTCCGTGTCTCTGTCTTCGTCTGGCTTTTTTCTCCCTCTCTTTTTTCCTTTAATGACATCCCATCATTGGATGTAGGGTCCACACTAAATTCAGGACTATCTCCTATCAAAATCCTCAACTTAATTGTATCTGTAAAGACCCTATTTCTTAATAAGGCCACACTCACAGGTACCAAGGATTACGACGTGAACATTTTGGGGGGGACACAATCCTATCCACCACTTTGCTATTTCTTCCTGGGTTTATTTATCTTTCTCTTTCAGGTGTACTTTTTATAGGAACCCTTTAGGTGAGAACTCATGGCTAGGCAGCACCCTAGCCTTCTCCAGATGAAAATGCCCAGTTTACCCAGACCTCACACCTGACTCCAAGTTGGCACTGAATAAAAGATAAAGAAGAATGTAAGCTCCATCCATCCCATGAGAACCAGTGTCCCAACCTTTGTGAAGGATAAGCTCAGGCCACCCAAATCTGGACCTCACCTGGGCCCAGGGCTCCTCCCACCTTCCTACATCCCTGGCAGCCCCCAATGCCATCCCACTGCAGGCGTCAAGGTGCCCAGGACGCCCCAGGTTCCACGTATGGTGATGGTGCCCTTGACTGCTCCTAATGGGCTGTGCTCTTATCAGAGCATAACTCTTATTCTAACTGGCTGCTGTCCTTTCCTTTCTACCTCTTACCTCCTACCCTAGCTACCTCTTCTTTAGGCCATCAAGGGCGGGAGGTCTGGTCTGGGGTCTCTGAGCATGTTCTGCACCTGACCTCTGATGCGCTGCCCCCTTCGCACCACATTCTCCATTGTATTAAGCCAGAGGCGTCACAAAAACTAAGCCTCCAGGCCCATTTTTCATGCGTGCCTCCGGAGGCTTCTCTCCTCTCTGCACAGGGTGGGTACAGGGCTGGCCACAGAGCCTCTCATAGCAGCAGGTCCAGACTCTGCCTGTCTCCACCTTCAAAGAATCCTGAGTCCTCATATAGAGAAATGTGCTGGCCTCGCTCCCTGCAGCCCCCTCCACCTCATGCAGGAGCCTGTATGGGGTGGGGGTGGGGAACAGGTGGATGGGCTGGTGGGGACCTGGCTTCCCTGGGATGTTGTTCCCAGCCCTCAGATCCCACCAGAGTGTGGACTCTCGCCCTGCATGCAATCTGAGTTTGGCATATAATTAAAAGGGATTCCTGGAACCAGGTCTGGAGACTCTGCAGTATGGATGAGCTTCCCTCTGTGGGTTCCCAGCATTCTGGCTCTGAGCCGCCTGTGATGGCCCCACTGTGGAGAACGTGAGCGTCAGGCCTCTCCCCGTGGAGAAGGGGAGAGACAGTTATGAGACAGTCTCTGGAAGCTGAGGTCTGCCCGCCTTCTTGGCCTTCTGGGACTGGCCACCAGAATGGTTGGGGATGGTGATGTGTTTGCTCCTAAACTGGAGCCATTTCAACCTGGGCACTGTGGACATGTGGGCTGGATGAGCTTGTGCTGTGGGAGCTGCCACAGGCATCACAGTATATTTAGCAGTGTCCCTGGCCTCCACCCAGTAGATGCTGGAAGAACTTCATAGTCTAGTCTGACACCCCAAAATGTCTCCAGATCTAGCACAATGGCCTTGGTTGAGACTCGCTGGTCTGGATGGGAACCCAGTTGGCCTGTTTTGTTTCTCTCAGAAGCTATCGTGGGCTCAGCCATGGGAATGCAAGTGGTTAGGGGCCAAGATCCTGAATGCCACCCTGGAGCCATTTCCCCACCCTGGGGGACAAAGTTCTGACCAGATGCCACTCACTTCCTTCTAAAGAAAGATAAAGGGGATCCGAGGGAGGGCCAAAGAGGAGAGCTAATCGTCCATCTACAGTGAGGAAGCTTTCTGACAGTCAGACATCTGAGGCATGCTTCCCAGGCGCCGGGGTCCTGGCCTAGCTCTCCTCACTCCAGCCCTGTGCTCTACCCCTGCAGAAGCTGTGGTTGCTGTTCCTGACCCTCCCCTGCCTGGAGGTCTCCATGCCTGAAGCCCCAGGTGACTACTAACCCCATGCAACACCCACCCTGTCCTAGGACCCCTGTCCCTGCCCCCAGGCCAGTTAACCCTCTGGGACTGGCCAGGGATGGAGAGGTGACTGATTTGCGAGAATGGCCTGGGAAGCTACTGGGCTCTGCAGGATGGCACAGCCTAGTCCCTGACCCCTCATGTTGCATCCCCAGCCCCTGTCCCTGAGAATGAGCCGGTATGCATTGTTGGAGGCCACAGTGCTCCTCCCCGCTGGGGGAGTGGCTGTGGCAGGTCAGCTTGAGGGTCTACATTTATCATTGGGCCTCCTGGGTACACGTCTATGGGGACTCCCTCATCCATGCTCAGTGGGTGCTGAGCGCTGTCCACTGCATTTTTCAGTGAGTCCCTCACACTACAGACCCCTCACTGGGTGTAGGTGGAGACAGGCGCAGAAACAGAGATGGCGATGGGGCAGAGACAGGGGAGGACTTGAATTCTAGACTCATGGACAGGGTGCCGCCCAGACCAAGTCCCTTCTGAGGGGCCAAAGTCTGCCTCTCCCAGAAAAGGACGCCCATCCATCAGTCTACCAGATCCAAGCCAGGAACGTGTATCTCTGTGGGAGCAGCACACTGCTAAATGTGAGCCATGTCATCGTCCACCCCCAATCCATCACTGCTATGTGGGGCTATGACCTGGCCCCACTGAAGCTGGCTGTACCCTTGAGAGTGTCCAGCAGCATCTGGCTGGTCACCCTGCTGCCACAGTCTCTGAATTTCAGCCCAGAGGACAAGTGCCAGCTGACTGGCTGGGGCAAGGAGTCATTCTTCCGTGAGAATGCCTGAGGGGGGATGTCTTGGAGAGGTACAAGGAAAGTTTCAAATCCTTCTCTTTCCCTCTCATTCCCATGGGGAAGTTGGGGGCAAGGTTATAAGGGATAGTTCAGAAGCTTGGAAATAAATGGGGAAGAAACAACCACCTGTTTCCTGAGAGTGGTTGGGCACGTGGCCTCTCGGCCCAGCATAGCCACCTGGACTCTCCGATGTTCATTTTGCATGAGAGAGCTGGACCTGAGAGGTCAAAGATATTTGCCAGATCCAATGGTCAGCTAGTGGCCAGGCAGATCAGCCCAGTGCCCCTGCACCTGAGCATTCTGCACTCTCTCTCAAACTGTATTCCCTGATATATATATATTTTTTGGCAGGGGGGTGGGGGGAGGATCTAGTTATAGTTTTCAAATGGGGAAATGTTTCTTCATATTTTCTTGGGACTTTCAGGCCATAGGCATTATGGTGCTTGGTGTATCAGTGGCCCGGGGCCATTGTAACAAAGGACCTCAAATGGAGGCACTTAAAACAACAAGAATTTATCCTCTCATAGACTGGAGGCCAGAGGTCTGAAATCAAGGTCTCAGCAGGATTGGTTCTCTCTGGAAGCTCTAGGGAAGGATCCTTCCTGCCTCTATCAGGAGCTGGCAGATCCTGGTGTACCTGGCTTGTGGCTGCATCCCTCCCATCTCTGCTTCTGTCCTCACATGGCCATCTCCTCTGTGTCTATGTCTCTGTGTCTCAAATCTCCCTTTCGTCCTCTTATGAGGACACCAGCCACTGGATTTAGGGCCTACGCTAAATCCAGGACGACTTCATCTTAACTCTATTTTCACATAAGTTCACATTCTGAAGTTCAGGGGCGGACATGAGTTTTGGGGCGATGCTTTCACCCCAATACATCCAGTGTGTCTGTTTATGGAATCTGAACCCATTTATTATAGCAGGGGGAGGTCTATATCAATGGCCTCTGGTCACACTGCACCCAGGATAGATGAGGCTCAGGCCGGTTCTAGGTTAGGATTGGCAGAGGCCCTCACCTTGCCATCCAGGGCTCCTCTCTGTGGCCAGTGTGGATGGTGGGAGTGCTGGTGGTGCTGAGTGATCTGTGGTGTGGGGGACAGCCTGGCCCTGCTCCCTGACTCCTCTGCTTCCACTCCAGAGCCACTGAATTCCCCTACTGCCTGCAGCAGGTACAAATCCCACTAGAAGAGGATGAGGCCTGTGAGCAGAGCTATAAGAATCACCTGCACAGCAAAGCCAGCATGAAGGTCATTCCAGAAGACAAGCTGTGTGCCAACACCCTGGGTCAGAGTCCCTGCATAGTGAGATGCTTAGATCAACCCTGTCCTAAGGGTCTCCTTCTGGCCTTGGCTCACTGAGGTTGGGCACCTTGGCTCCTGACATGCCCTGTGACTGTCTTTTTTCCCCACAGGGGGACTCTGGAGAACCCTGGTCTGCAGGAAGAGAAACACTTGGGTCCAGGTGGGTATAATCAGCTAGGGCATCAGCCGCTCCATGATGGAGCCACCTACCATTTTCACAAACATCCAGAGCCATGTGGCCTGGATCCAGTGGCACCAGTGAGCCCTGGTTGGGGCCAAGGCCAGGGACGGGCTGCTGGTCATTGGAGGATGGGGCTACTCCAGCCATGTCACATCCTCAGTGCCTAGCTCATTTCACACTTCCTCCCATCCCTTCCCCAGGCTTCAGCCCTCCCCTCAGAGGTCCATGGCCATATTCAGCCACCTCTGGACACTGAGAGATCCAGCAGAGAATCTCCACTTCCCACTCAGCCTGTATTTTATCTTACTCAGCTACTAAACAGGCATATTATACAAACTCACACCGACTTAGTCAACTTTGAACACAAAATATTAACATAATATATATTTTTTTCTTTTAATTTCTAAGCTAGAAACTCAGCTGTCAGTCATTGCCTTAAAACCAGACCCAGTGCTTACTCCAGCCCAGTCAGCTGGTTAAGTCTTAGTTTCTTTGGCAGGAAAATGGGGATAAGAGCTATGTCTTTGCCATATTGAAGTAAATGAATTGATGAACGATAGAGTGAATTGGAGAATGAGTAAACATCTGAGTGTCCAAGAGTATATGGACAAGTCAGATAATGAGTGTCTGGCTGAAGGATGGACGAATAGATGGACAGATGGCTGGCTGGCTGGCTGGCTGGCTGGCTGGATGTTTGGATGGAGGGATGGATGGATGGGTGGCTGAAGAGAGAGGGAGGGATGGACAGATCACAATGGCTCAGTGGTCCCAGCCTGAATATCATTTGGGGCTCAGACATATCTGACTGAGCATCGTAGATAATTAGGTGAGACAAATATATGTGCAAGAACATTTATCTGATCATTATTATCACAGCAGATAACTAGAAATGCCTGAATGTCCTTCCCTGGAGAACTAGTTAAATAAGTGACCCTAAATCCATACAACTGAACACAGTGCACCATTAAAAATGGCGAATTTCTCTGTAGATGGGCAATGGTGAGGGGAATGGTGTGCACAACCCCCTCTTACGAACATGCGTGTATGTGGGGGGAGGGTTCGAGTGTGGCCACAGTAGTTACTGTGGTAGGTGAATATGGAGAATTTCTACTTTTGATTTTTTTCTGTAGCCTGAGTCTTTTACATTACTTTCATAATTAAAAAAACCTATTTTCATGTTGGTGGAAGAGTGTTTTCTGGTTTTTAAAGCCATGACAAGGTGAGTTTTAAACTCCTCACAAAATAGCTGTTTATAACTGATAGCATCTCAATGACTCCATCAAAAAGGCCTTGGGAAACCATCTCCCTACCTCAGGTGGGGTGGTGGTCCCTGTCATGAGGGAGGGCTTGCACATGCAGCAGGGGTGCCCGGTGGGTTGGAGAACTGGCAGAGGTTATGGAGCTCCAGCAGATGCCATGTAAGGCTGAGAAGATTTGATTTCGAGCAAAAGTAACATTCTTCATGAGGACTCCCAGAAACACTTTGGGGAGGACTTGTCACGTCTTGCCAAAGAACTGTGCCAATGCCAGGAACCTTGTGCTTACTTTGTTCCCAAAGACTGGGTTATGATTGGGACCATGAAAGAAATGAGGTGGTCAAAGACCTTCCTCCCTCTAGGCCCCATGGCCTCGGGCTCTCTGTACCCCGAGTTCTAAGACAGCAGTGCCTGTGCTTGGCCCCTTGGCCCAATCTTTGACCAACCAGTGCTTTTGCAACACCAGCCCCGTCAGCCACATCCTTTACCTAATGGTGTCCCTGAACTTGCATCCTGGCTGTGGGCCTGGACTTGACCTCTCATTGGCCAGTCCCTTTTGGCCTTAGTCCCGACAGTTGCATAACCCCATCCACACTGCCCCCAGACCTTCTTCTGATCCTATCACGGAGCTTTGATGCTGATCTAGTCCTAACCCTATTAAGGCAACCGGTATCCTGTCCCTGGGCCCGGTTGTTTAACAGCTGATGCAAGACCATCAGGCAGCGATGGTCTGAGGTTGGGCCTTCCTAGATAAGGGACTCCAGTCCCCATGACGGGAACATAAAGCATAACACCAGAGTTTTTCTAATGTATTTCGTTCTCATTCATGGCCCTGGTGTCACTCTTTGTGCTGTACTGTCTGTCTCAGGTGTGGACAGCAGGCCAGAGGCAGAAGGACAACTGCCCATTAGCCTTGACTGAGTCTAGAAGAGGCAGGGCATGTGCTCTCCCTCCCGGCCTCTTCTGAAGTTCATGTCCTCTTGGCGAGCCCACATCTTCCCTCTTCTCTTCCCAGATGCTGGCAGCAAAGCTCTCTCTGATGGCCTAAGGTTTTCCATTCCTACATCCCCACTGGAGGTGGCTCTAGGTCCTTCCAGGCATGCTGCCTCCCCTGTCACCTTCCTCAGGTTCTAAGACACAGTGGCTCCAGTCACTCAGAGTCACTGGCACCAAACACTGCAGAGGTGGCTTTGAGCCTGGTGCTCAGGGAGTAGGGAGCCCTGAGCAGCCTCAGTAACCACCTTCCTGAGTCGCCGTTGGGGCAAGTGGGGCACAGTGTGTTCTTGACAAGTGGGAGAGGGGCCTGAGGGCAGGGGTCATGGAGGCCCGAAGGCTCTAGCCAGAATGAAGAGGCGATCTGTCTACTCAGAGTTGGGGCACCCAGTTGGGGACTGGAGGATAGAGAACCTCAGGACCCCTGCTCAAGTGGAGAAAGTACTCCTGGGTCCCCTTGCAGTAAATTGCATCTGCCAGGACAGGTCGGGCTGACACTGAGGGAAAACAGGATCTGTCTACACTGGTTGTAAGCGAGTGGAGGGAAGAGCTGGGCCTGTCATGGGCTCCAGGGCGTCTACTGATCGGATTCGGGTTAGCCAGGGGTGAGCCCTGGGCCCTGAGCTCCCTGTACCAGCATGGGGCTCCCTGGGCCTCAGTCACCCAGGTGGGTGATGAGAAATGTAGCCTCTGCTTTGCTGAAGTTCTGTTCCTTCCATAAGGAAGTGAGAACCCCTCTCCAGAGACCACATGAACTGGGAGAGGGTCCTGGGAGCTGGGAGCCCCTATGGAGCCAGGGGGCAGAAGCTGTGCCATCCCAATGATGCTGACAGTGTCATCACAGGCTCGAGCCTCTGGGAGTTTGCTGGCCTGTGTTCACAGTTGGGAGGTGATAAAAGATTCCACTCTGGCTCCTGGTTCTGAGCATTAGCTCAAAGTGAGGGTATGGTCCAGCCTGCCTCAGCAGCATCCTTTCGCTCATCGCAGCCTCCCTTTTGACTCTGCCCTGC
This sequence comes from Pteropus medius, assembly GCF_902729225.1. Taxonomy (NCBI): domain Eukaryota; kingdom Metazoa; phylum Chordata; class Mammalia; order Chiroptera; family Pteropodidae; genus Pteropus; species Pteropus medius. The sequence goes on along the minus strand of NW_024349798.1, from coordinate 3,535,336 downwards.
CTAGGATGAGAGTGGCTTCAGGGCCTGTGGAGCCTCAGGAACCTCGAAGAAGGGGTAGGAGGGGGCTCTATCTGATGCTAAACTGCTCTTTCTTTCCACCTCACTCCAGTGGAGGCTGACCAAGCCCCCTGCAGAATTCCTGCGGCTGAGAGATAAAAGGGGTTCAGTAGACCCAGGAGCAGAGAGCCTCGGAGTCTTGGCAAAGTAAGGGCACTGTCTCCTCCTAGACACCTATGGGTGGCTCCTGGCCTCTCCATCCCTGAGCCCAGGGCCTGAGTTCCAGCTCCCTTCTGTTCCCCTGCAGATGCTGTGGTTGCTGTTCCCAGGCCTCTCCTCTTGGGGAGCTGCACTGTTGGGATCCCATGAGAGTCCTGACCTCATGTGATCACTTCCCTCTGCAGAGGCCCCTGTGACCCCGTATCTAGGATCCAGCCCTGAGGGCTGGGAGGTTGGCATCCCACCTGTGCATGACCAGCAATTTCTGCAGCTCTGGGAAGGCCTGAGTGTGGGTGGCAGGCTGAGCTCTGGGAGCTTGGAGGTTTGGTCTCCCTGACCCTTCACATTGCTTCCCCAGCACCCGTACCCAAGAAGGGGCTGTTGGGTATCATTGGGGGCGACAGTATCCCCCAGAGGAAATGGCTATGGCAGGTCAGCCTGAGGATCTACAGTTATCACTGGGCCTCATGGATGCACATCTGCAGGGGTTCCCTCATCCATTCTCAGTGGGTACTGACTGTTGCCTGCTGCATTTCCCAGGGAGTCCCTCTGGCTGCCATCCAGTTTGGGTGAGATGTGAGGGGGAAGGAGACTCAAGGTGGGATTCTGCCTGGAATTGCTGAGCTCCTCCCCGTGGTGCATGGGAATCTGGCCTGAGCAGGACCCGCTTCTGTGGCTGCTCTCTGGCCCCAGGAAGGGTGCTGCCTATCAGCCTACCATATCCACTCTGGGGACATGTGTATCTCTACAGGGGCAGGACACTACTGAACATGAACCGCATCCTCATCCACCCCAAATATGTCTTTGCTGATCTGGGTGCATATATCGCCTTGCTGTCTGACTCTATGGAATGCACTGCTAATGTCAGGCTGGTCCAGTCGTCATCCACCTCTCTTGAGGTCACCCCAGGGCACCAGTGATGGGCGACTGGCTGACTCACTGTCAGGATGCATTGTATGTATGTCAGGGGCCAGATGAGGCATTACCAAAACTTATCACTTCGAGAGCTCCTGGCAGGCAGGTGGTCACAGGTTCTAAAAATGGAAGAGGTGGTGTGCTCATATGGTGGTGCCTCTGCTTCACCATCCAACAGCTTCATGTGCTCCACTTGGGAGATTAGACAACTGAGGCTGGAGGCTCCATGATTTGCTGATGGCAAGACTGAGCTCAGAACTCAATACTGTGATGGAGAAATGCTTATTCTTATTTTTTCCAACTTAAGATATTTTAGGAAAAAAACAGAAAAACTAATCTCTCCATTTCCTTCCTAGTCCCTCCAAGTAAAGACAGAGTCTTAGGAATTTAGAGGTAGACAGGGGTACTCCTTCATCCTGGGGTACCCCAGGGCTGAATCTCAGCATGGAAGGGGAGGCTTGTGGACAGGGAGGGCATCTGCTACACCCAGGGCCATCTGCTACACCCAGAACTGGGCCTGTTGGGTAGATGGGCATGTGGGGTCATGCTGCCAGCCTCTGGTCTCTTCTGTTCCCCAGAGTCACCATAGTCACCCTCCTGACTATGGTGCTCATGCAGGTGGTGGAGAAGGAGGTCTGTGACCAGCAGTACGCCTCTAGGTACCTCTATGGCAACAGGAGGATCACCCAGAACAACATACTGTGTGTCGGGAGTGAAGGCCAGGACTCCTGCTCTGTGAGTCCCTCATGTCTCCACCCCGCATTCAGCCTTGGCTGACCACCAGCTGTGCTCAGCACCCCTTTCCCTCCTCAGTGCAACTCTGATGGCCCTCTGGTCTACAGCGTGAGAGGTTCTAAGACCTTGGTTTGAGTGGTCATCTGGGGCTATGACTACACTCTATGCAACATGGGGTCTACACGCATGTCCAGACCTACGTGCTCTGGATCACACAGCACTTCTGGAGATGTCCCTGATTAGCCCTGCTGACCTTCCACCTGGGTCAGCCCAGAGGAGTTGGCATCTTCCTCCTGCCGGGGCTGGCTGCTTCAGCCTCTGTGGACTGTCCCTGGATCCAGCCCCACCTTCTCTTCTGGCTTTCTCAGCATCTAGGGCTCCTTGACTGCTGATGGATGCAGTAGTCAAGGAGTTCTGGGGAAGTGCAAGAGTGAGAGGCCCCAAGGGCTCAAGAGCGCCTTGCTATGCCGTCTCTACCTGATTGAAGAGCTTAAGGAGTGACCGGAGTATGACCAGTCTTTGTGGAATGGGCTGACCATAGGCAAAGTGGCTTTCCAGAGAGAGGGGGTCCTGGAGCCCTGATGAGCAGAGGGCTGAGCTTGAGCCAATGCCCTTCCAGACATGTCAGTTCCACTCTGGGGCCACAGTTCCTTGTTCTGTCCTCCTGTACTGGAGTTCACCATGTGATACTGTGGAGAGTTCCAAAGGGAACTTATCTGAGTCCCAGGATTAAAGCAATCCATCCATCCATCCATCCAACTTCTCTGTGAGGCAGGGTTTGTTCTCTGAATCAACCAGTTGCCATGTGAAAGTGACCTCATTAAGTTGCAAATACCTCTTTTCTAGGATAATGTTGGCTCACTTGGGTACCATTCAGGTGAGAGCCTTCACTGACCTTCCTAGTGTGCCTTTTCTGGTTAGGCATGAATTTTAGATGTCTGGGGAGCATCTAGGAGGAACCACCCTCCCTCCCCGCCTTAGGGAGCTATTTGTCAGGCTAGAGGCTGAGAAAGGAATTAGGGAGTTGTCTCAATAGAAGTGATGCTTGAACCCTGGGGAACAGAGGCTGAGGGTGGAATAGAATTTAAGAAGTGGTGAGAGGAGGCCAGAATGTGAGTGTGCTTTCCTGGACTGCCCCAGAGCAGGCACAGCAGCTGCCCCGGAGGAGCATCCCAGGCACTGGCAGACATGTTTCTTCCTCTTGAGGGACATAGCCTGTATCTCTTTCATCCCCTTGGCAGGGGTGTGAGAGAGCTGGCTCCAGGGACAGGTCACACCCTTCCCAGCCTTGCCAATGGTCCAGAAGAACTACTGGCTTGAGTCCCAGGAGGGCTCTGTTTTTGTACTACATGTCTGTAATTTCCACAGCTCTGGGCATCCAGTAGAACTAGAAAGATTTTTTTTTTACAGAATGAATGAATGAGTGAATGAATGAATGAATGAATGCCTAGGTGGAAATTAGAATGGCTAGATTTATCTCTCAGTGTGTGAGCGTGCCATATAGAAATGCACCAAAACCCTATCTGAGATGAAGCTGGGGTTGGTACACGGGGTGGGGGGCACCCTGGACCTCAGCGCTGTTCTGCCTGGAGCTGGCTGCCTCTCATCTCTGCTCAGGGGATAAGAAGAGGTGCAGGCCCTGCACCCCAAGAGAACGACATCTGTCAGTGCCTGGGCAGCTTCTCCTGGGATTTGGGCCATGTCCATTTGCCAGTTTAGTGACAAACATGCAAAGATGAAGATTCAGGATGTTACAACATCCTTGATTACAGCAGAGAATCAGAACCAAGGGTGGGCAGCACTAGGTGATAGGATTTGGGGCAGTTTTAATTTCTTCTCTGTAACGTTCCAAATACCTCTCTCTTCCATTTTGAAATGTATCATGTTTGTAATCAGAAAAAAAGTAATTACTTTCATCATGAAGACAAGAGAGGAAGTCTCTTTTTCCCTTTTTTCTTTTTAATTTTTATATTCTCATTTTTTCAATTATAGTTGACTTACAATATTATATTAGTTTCAGGTGTACAACATAGTGATTAGACATTTATATACCTTATGAAGTGATCACTCCAATAAATCCAGTACCCATCTGACACCATACATAGTTATTATAATACTACTGACTATATCCCCCATGATATACTCTACATTCCTATGACTATTTTGTAACTACCAATTTGTACCTATTAATCTCCTCTTCTCTCCCCTATTACCCCACTTCCCAATCTGACAACCATCAAAAATATTCTGAGTCTATGAGCTTATTTCTGTTGTTTGTTTGTTTATCTTGTTCTCTAGATTCCACATATGACATTTGTCCTTTTTTGTCTGATTTACTCCACTCAGCACAATACCCTCTGTGTCTATCCATGTTGTTACAGATGGCAAGATGTCATTCTTTTTTATGGCTGAGTGATATTTCATTGTACATATATACCACCTCTTCTTTATCCGTCCATCCATTGATGGACACCCAGGATGCCTCCAAATCTTGGCCACTGTAAATAATGATGCAATGGACACATGGATTCACATTCCCCTTCAAAGTAGTGTTTTGGGTTTTTTCAGATAAATACCCAGAAGTGGGATAACTGAGTCCTTCCTTGTCTCTTATTATAGCCTTTGTTTTAAAGTATATTTTGTCTGTTATAGGTATTGCTACCCCAGATGTTTTTTGTTTCCGTTTTCATGAAATGTCTATTTTCATCCCTTTACTTTTGGTTTTTGTGTGTCTTTTGATCTGAAATGAGTCTCTTGTAGGCAGTATATGTAAGGGTCTTGTATTCTATCCATTCAGCCACCCTCTTTTGATTGGCACATTTAATCCATTTACATTTAAAGTACTTGTTGCTAGATATGCAGTGATTGCCATTTTATTCATATTTTTTTTTCTTTTTTTCTTCTTAAGTCCCTCTGACATTTCCTAGAATACCGGCTTGGTGATGATGAACTCCTTCAGCTTTTTCTTGTCTGGGAAGCTCTTTATCTGCCTTTGATTCTAACTGATAGTTTTGCTGGGTAAAGTAATCATGGTTGTAGGTAAATGCATTTCATCCCTTTGAATATTTTCTGCCAATCCCTTCTGGCATGAAAAGTTTCTGTTGAGAAATAAACTTACAGTCTTATGGGAGCTCCATTGTAGGTAACTAACTGCTTTTTTTCCTGCTGCTTTTAAGATTGTCTCTTTGTCTTTAACCTTTGGCATTTTAATTATGACGTGTCTTGGTGTGGGCCTTTTTGGGTTTATTTTGTTTGGGACTCTCTGTGCTTCCTGGGCTCTTAAGTCTATTTCTTTTACCTAGGTTCATTGAGGTTAGGGAAGTATTCAGTCATTATTTTTTTTTCTTATTGATTTTTTTCAGTCATTTCTTGAAATAGGTTTTCAATTCCTTGCTTTCTCTCTCCTCTTTTTGGTACCTCTATGATGTGAATATTGGTACACTTGATGTTGTCCCAGAGGCCCCTTAAACTATCCTCATTTTTTTAGATTCTTTTTTCTTGTTGCTGTTCTGATTGGGTGTTTTCTACTACCTTATTGTCTAAATCACTGCTTTGATTCTCTGCTTTGTCTAATCTACTCTTAATTCCTCCTAAGGTATTCATTTCAGTTATTATGTTCTTCATTTCTGACTGGTTATTTTTTATGTTTTCTATCTCAATTTTTATGTCCTATCTCTTTGTTAAAGTTCTCACTGAGTTCATCCACTTTTTCCCTGTTCATTCAGCATTTTTATAAGTGTTTTGAATTCTGCACCTGATAGATTGCTTGTTTCCATTTTGTTTAGTTCTTTTTCTGGAACTTCCTTCTGTTCCTTCATTTGGGACATGTTTCTGTTTCTTCCCATTTTGACTGCCTACTTGTGCTTGTATGTATGTACTAGGTAGGGCTGCTATGTCTCCCAGTCTTAGTAGAGTGGCCTTATGTAGTAGGTATGCTGTGGGTCCCAGTGGCACAATCTTCTCTGGTCGCCTGAGCTGGGTGCTCCAGTTATGTCCCTTGTATGGACTGTGTGTGCCCTCCTGTTGTAGTTGAACCTTGGTTACTGTTTGCACATCAGTGGGAGGGATTGACTCTCAGGCTGATTGTTTGTGAGGACTGGCTGTGACAAGTGGAGGAGCTGTTGTGCAGGGGCTGACCATACAGGGCAAGACTCACTTTATCAGGGCTCTGGTGCCTGTCCTGTATACCCTTTGGGTGTAATGTCCTCAGATGTGACACCAGGTGGTGGTCTGGCTCAGTCCGAAGCTGGCACTGGGTGTGCAGGTCTGGTCCTCCTTAGAGGGTCCCTGCCACAGGCCAAGTTCAACTGATGCCTATGCCCTGCCTGGGGCCACCTGACATGAGCCACCAAGCAATATGCAGATGGCCATCACCACATAGGACTTGGAAGTGCCTCAAGAGGCCAAGCTTCAAATCGAGGTTGGGTGCCGCTAGTGTTGGGCTTGGGGCTGCTCAGCAAGAGGTACAGGGCATGCCCAAGGCCAGATGCCACTTGTTTAGGTTTTGTGAACCTTTGAGAGATTTTAGGAAAGTCTGCAGCATGAGCCAAGACAGGCCATTTTTAAGGAAAATCCACTGGAAGCAACTTGAGTGGATCTGCATGTTGGGAGGGATGGGGTCTCAGGAAATCACTAAGGTGGGGTGACCAGTGATAACCAAGTTGATTGAGACTCAGATATGGTGCCTGCCTGCCTCTGTAAGCCAGGTCGGGGGGGACTCAACAAAGGAATAATGACCTCTGCCCACACTTCTGAGAGAAGCTGCCCCTCCAGTGCTCTCTCTGAAGCCAGATAACTCAGTTCCTCCTTGTGTGTCTCTTTCGAGCTGCTGCCCCAGCACTGGAGCCTAGAGTGAGTGGGTCTATCAGTGAATAAGATCGTCAGTGAATAAGGCTCCTTAAGAAGAAAGTCCTGTGGCCTTCTGTCTCACCTAGCCACAATTTCCACTGGTTTTTGCAGTCAGAAGTTGTGGGAACTTCTCTTCCAACACTGGAGCCCTGGGCTGGGGCTGGGGAGCCTGGAGTGGAGCTGGGACTCCTTGCTCCTTAAGGGGGACCTCCACAGTTGAGATATTTCTCCTGATTCTCAGTTGCCACACGCAGGTGTGGGACCAGCCCATTTAGCATCTCCTCCCCTTCTACCTAGTCTCAAGTTGGCCTCTTCTGTGTGTCCCCAGTTGTAGGACTTCTGTTCAGCTAGATTTCAGGTGACTTTCAATGATGGCTGTTCTGTAGTTTAGCTGTAATTCTGATGTGATTGTTAGAGGAGGTGAGCACAGCGTTTACCTACTCTGTCACCTTGACTGGAAACCTCCAAGAGAGAAATGTTCTGATTAGGTTTTTAAACTATAGAAAACGTGCTTAAGACATGTCATTAAAACACTCACGTCCAAATAACCCTGTGGCTGGGGTGGGTAGGTGACTGCTAATGGGGACAGTTTTCTATTTCAAGGAAGATAGAAAAATCCCTTGAGGTAGATGGCCATGATGGTTGCACAGCATTGTGAATGTGCTAAATGACACTGAATTGTACACTTATAGTGATTACAATAGTAAATTTATGTTGTGTGTATTTTAACACACACACACACACACACACACACACACACACACACACACACACACACACACACACGAAGTCCCTGGCACACATTGGCTGCATGTAAAGGGTAACCCAGCAAGGCCCTAGCCAGAGTCCACAGGGGCATTTTCCAGGGTTAGGTGGCTTCTGGAACCTCCTGGAACTCTCTGGCCCTCCTCTTTCATGTCTGCTCTGCACCTGGACTAAGCAGCTGTTTAAGGTGATACGCAGTCAGGGATTCTGACCTCAATTTCCACCCAATTCCCTGAGGCCTGACCGCATGGCCTTGCATTCCTCAAGTGGCTTGTCTCTGAGCCTGGTGAGGAGATGGAGGCTGGGCTGGGAGCCCCTCTAGTCAGAGCTCAAGTCACAGAAATCACGACACCTGAACAGCTCGGCTGAGAGAGGAAGCAGGGGAAGGCTATGCCTGCCAGGGGATCCCCATCACTGACCAGAAGTGACAGTCTCTAGGGGAGGAAGTGTGGAGTAGTGGCTCCTGCTCAGGGGACTCTATGATCACTTTCTGGTAAAGGAGACAGAGCTCGATCCTGATGGGAGCTAAACCCAGATCAGGAAAGATTTACCCGCAACTACCCAGGAGGGTGGAGCCAAGTGAGGAGTCAGGACTAGAATGTGCAGTCCTAAGCTAGACAGGGGACCCCAACCTGGGGCCTTGACCAGACAGGGATCTCAGCTTATGGCAGGGCCCAGGTGGTAGGTCAGGGCTCACCTTCCTTATCTACAGCCTAGCTGGGCAGCGAGGGAATGAAGAGCATTCCCAGAACATCAAGAATCAAGCAATCACTGTGGCTGGTTGCCAATACCTGGAGAACCTCATATCCCTCAAATCCAACCATCTGCTTGACCCCCACCCTGACATCACTATAAAAACTTCCAGTTCTCTAGGCATAGCCCCCACCCCAGGAGCCGGTGGCTTCCTTCCCTGCCTCCATGCCTCTGAGACCTCTAGAGGATGGGCGCAGGTAGGAGGCCAAGTGGGTAGACCTGGGTGCAGCTCCAACCCAGTGACATACCAGTCAGATGGCACAAAGGTGCAAAGAGAACTTGGAGTCCCTACTGAGCCCTTAGCAGATGTTTCTCCAGGTGAGGAGTGTCTTTGGAGAGCAGGAGGGGCAGGCCTCCACCTTCTGACCTGCCCTGGCCTCCCATTGTGGTTATTCCTGGGACTGGAGTGGCATGGACTCCCACCAGGTGAGGTTGTAAGGACAGAGCTAGCTCTGAGCCTGTGTGTGGGGTGGCATCCAGGTTCGTGCTTTCTCCAGTGTCCCTAGTCTTTGTAGTCGGGGAGACCTGGGTGAAGGCACCCCAGAGTGGGTAGCAACAACATTTCCTGGCCGTGGCCATTGGGAAAGGCTTGGAAGGGCCGTTCTTGCCCTGGATGCTGGGACTCCGACACCCTCTGCTCTTCTCTTCTCAGATGTGGCTCCCTCTAGCGCTCCTCATCCTTCCCTTCCTGGGAGAAAGGGGTCAATCTTGAGGCAAGGGTGCCTGAGAACCCAGACACCCACTTGCTGGACACAGCCTGCGGCCTCTTTTAAATGAGGCAGTTCTCCGGCAGGGACATAGGGATCCTGCCATACCCAATCTCCCCACTTCAAGGTCTGTTCTGGGCCCTCAAATCATCCTGGCTCTTTCCTGCACAACTCTGGCCCCCAGGAGACAGGTCTGGGGTGGCAGTGATCACATTTAATCCAATCTGTTCTTGGAGTTTCGTAACGTCACACTCATGTAACCTTTATAACTTTCAAAGTCCTTCTCGCTGTGCACAGCTCAGGAGAAAACTGAGACCCAAGGCTGGGAACTAAGATGTCCTAACACCCCTACATGCCAGAAACCACATTCAAGGCTTTCCCATGTTTCACTCATGTACACTTCAAAATAACAGTGAGGGAGATTGTACTTACTAGTGAAGATTGAAAGTTGGCCTCATTCTCCAGCCTGAGAGCCACCTATCACACACAGGAACCACTTACATCTAAATTAATTTAAATTAAATAAGATTAAAAATTCAGCTTCTCAGTTACACGAAGACATTTCAAGAGCTCAATGGCCACATGAGGACAGTGGCTACTGCACTAGACAGCAGGTCAGAGGACACCTATCATCATAGAAAGTTCCGCTGGGCAGCACTGTTTGTGGTTCAGGAAGTCGACCACAGGTGATAGACTCTAGAGGTAGAGGTGGGAGGAGAGCCTCCCTTTCTAGGCCCCACTTGGCGGGGAGCTTGCTGGGCCAGCTGAGTCTGGTCTCTCCGTCAGTGAATGGCTTTAATCCTGAGGCCTGCGTCGCTGGGGGCATGGTGGCATCCCCCTGGCAGTGGCCCTGGCAGGTCAGCCTCAGAGAGTGGGGCCAGCATGTTTGTGGAGCCGGCCTCATCAGCCACCAGTGGGTGCTGAGTGCTACCCAGTGCATCTCCAGGTGAGCCCTGCTTCCCACACTCATGGAGGCCCCAGGCTGTGAGATTCTCAGGGCAGCTGGAAGGGAAAGAGAGTAGGTGCACCTAGAACAGCCTTGACTCACAGGCCTTACTGCCCTTTAGGACCCCAGCAGGTGGCTCAGGTTTCCGAGGGCTGAGGTCGCTCTAGCACCTCGTTCTCTCCTCGGGAATTTGCCTCCGACGCTGGCCATTTTCTTCAAACCAGGAAAAAAATGAATTTTAATTATTGGACAATACTTACAAGTACAGACTTTTTTTCCAATTGTTTTTATTGTGGTTAAATGTGCATAAGATAAAAATTTACCATCTCAACCATTTTTAAGTATACAGTTCAGTGGCGTTAAATATGTTCACACTGTTGTGCAACCACCATTTACCCCCATAACTCTCTCCATCTTGTAAAACCGAAACTCCAATACTCATTCAACACTAACTCCCCATTCTTCCTTCCCCCAGACCTTGTCCTCTCCGTCTCAGCACTGCCTCCCCAGCTGTCTGTCTGGCCAGAAAGAGCCGGGCTTCGTCCACTCTGTCCCTCGCCAGCACAGGCCCTGCTGCTGGAGGGCTCTTGACAGTGAAAGGATAAAGCGTCTTATCCCACGAAGCTGGACTTTTATGCTTTCTCCCCGGCCAGACTGCGTTTCTCGGGAACAAGAACGCAACGGCAGGGCTGGCACTGTGTTTCCCATGCCCAGATCTGCCTCAGTGGGCCAGGGCTGAGCAGAAGATCCTCATGGGACTGAAGGAAGCACCCAGCCCACTGCCCTCTTCCACCGACAGCCAGTCTGGGCGGGGCCCATAACATCAGACTCTGTCCTCATATCCCATCATTTCCCTCCTGCTTCCAGAACAGCTCTGTGAATCCACAGGACCTGACTGTCCGGCTGGGAGAGTCCATCCTGTACAGCAATGCCCGGGACTCCACCTCTGTGGCAGTTGTGTCATCTGGCACCCCTCTTCCAAAAGGAATGCACTGTAGGGCAGAGACATGGCCCTGCTGAAGCTGGCACCCCCTGTGCCCTTCTCCCTGTCAGATCAGTCTTTGGCCTTGCCCAGGTCTTACTTCCCTGAGGGTACCCACTGATGGGTGACTGGCTGAGGGGACATCAGGCAGAATGGTGGGTGAGGGGCTGGGGTTCAGGGCCAGAGGGAGATGCCCTGACGCAGAGCAGAAGGCACTGCCAGGGTGCATGAGCCAATCCAGACTTCTCTGTGCCCCTGACCTCACCCCCAAAGGCCTAGCCCAAGCCTTGTTCTGTACTACCTAGGCCTGCCTTGGACAGGCATCTGCCTCACTGTCCACATTATATGAACTGCCCCACCCCAAGGAGGGAACTCATTGGACCCCTGCTGCTCCTGGCTATTTCACAGAGAGCAGCAGGCACAGCTGAACACGCTGCCCAGCAGTCCCCGAAGGGCTCCTAAGACACCTTCCCTTGTCCTACCCTGCCTGTCCACCCTGCCCCAAGTGGCCCCTCCTGAGCCCCAGAGGCTGCAGGAGGTAGATGTACATGTCATTGGCCTGCAGAGCTGTCGCAGGTTCTATGACCTAGAGCCTATCACCAAAGAGATGCTGTGTGCCAGCTTCTTCCAAGGCCAAAAGGGCTTCTGCAAGGTCAGTCTCCTCTGATCAGTGCTTCTGTCCCTGATCCACCAAGAGGCCTGGTCCACTGGACCCTTCCGGGCCTCATTTCTCCCTTTAGTACAGTGGGGGTGAGAAAGCAGAGCCTCATTCACAGGGAATCTGTGATGTATGTGCCTTCTCTGTGCTTAGCAAAGGGCTTCTCAGGTCACCTCTCTAATCCTAATTGAGTCCACGAGGCAGGCTAGTTCCTGGGCTGTAGGCAGGGGCAGCACCTTATGATCCAGCTGCATGAGGCTGGGGACTCTGTCTCATGCCCAAATAACACCACACACAATAGTGTGTGGCTCAGAGCTGGAGCTTGATGAATACTTGTTGTAAGAATGAGTCCAGAGTCATCCCGATTCTGGGGCAGACAGGGGCAGAGGGACAGAATCCAGGCTCAGAGATGCTGTGCAACTCATAAGGGAGGCAGCAGGCAACAGAGGGAGCATTCACGCTTGGAATAATAATAAAGCGATTGAATCTCAGCTCTTTTGTTTACTAGCTGTGTGACTTTCAGCATATTGCATGACATCTCTGAGCCTCAGAGTCTTCAACTGTTAAAAACAGAAAGGAGGCTGATACAGCTGATATGCAGGGCTGCCGGGGGGAACAGATCAAGGATGGAGACCCGGCCTCTCTACCAAGCCTGGCTGTTTAAAGCCCCAAAGGGCCTGCCCCTAGCATTCAGCCCCCTTGGTCCCCATGCTCCTTGACTTCAGTCAGTGAGAGCTCCCATCTCCTGCAGCATAAACCTGAGTCCTACTGGATCTCTTTGTTATTCTTGCTTCTTTCAGAGAGATTTCAGGGGACCCTGGTCTGTCGGCTCCAAGACTGGTGCTGGTACAGGCAGCGATTGTGAACTTCAGCAGGGGCTGTGCTGAGCCTGGACTCCCGGGGATACACCCCAAGGTCTCTGCCTACCAGCCCTGGATCCAGTGCCACGTGCTTCTGCTGGGGTATTTCTGCAGGAGCTGATGCCTCCCCAGGGCTCCATGTGACATTCTTGTATTATTTCTCCCAAGTTGCTTGTTTCTGTGCAACCTCTCACTCCCATCCTGCTGTCCCTGCCTCTCCCACCCACCCATCCCACCAGGCTGTGCTTCCTGTTCCAATCCCAGACCTCTCTGGCAAGTAGAGAGCCGGAGCCCATGTCCTGACTTTAGGGGAAAGAACGTGGGAGGATGGCCAGTTTGACTTGCACCTGTTTAAGGCAAAGTGCTGGGGCCAGGATGGAAGCACAAGTTGGGGGATCCTGGAAAGTCAGCCCCCACCTGTAAAGAGTAAATGCTTTAACCTGCACCTCTGGCCTGTTCATTTGAACCCTCAGGGAGGGGCTACAGGACCCACAGTTTTCCCAGCAGACACCCTGCAGGGTGCACTGTGTGCTGGTGGTCTGCCAGGGGAGGAAGGGTGTGGGTTGTGGGGAGTGTGTAGGTAGGGAGGGGGCAGGTGTGGCCAGGGCAGCTCTCAAAGCAGAGGCTTAACACTCCCCCTAGGCAGGGTCAGCTATGTAATTTGCAGGGTCCCTCGTCTAGAAGGTGGGAAACAAAGGCGGGAAACAACTTTTTCCCGTTATTTTAGAATTTCTCTCTCCTAGCTCCCCAGGGCATGGAACACCCCACCCCTCGCCCGGGGTCCAGCCCCAACTGGAGCCCAGAGCGCAGCCAGGCAATTGGGAAGCAGGCCTTCCTTACCCAGGACCTCCCTCAGACACAATGATTACGCTTTTCAAGACTGAACACAGGAGCCCTCCCGAGCGGAGGCCCTGTTCGCGCCCTGTGACGCTGGCCTTGCTCCAGGCCACTCATGGCTCAGACCCTGGCGCCCCCAGGCACAGGCGGTGACCTCTCCGCTCAGCTCTTCCTAAGCTCTTCCCAACACCGACCTCATCCGCAGCCGCGTGGTGCATGGCCCGTGGTGCACACAAAGCCACTAGCGCCCCTTCCTACGCCTCTCCCTCGTGGCCCACGTCAGCGGCCCTGCCTTACGCCTCCACCAGCGCCGGTGGCTGCTGCAAGATCCCAAGTTCAGCTGGCAACCTGGGTGCTGAGCTAGGCAACCTGCTAGAGTGCGCTGGGAACCATTCAAAGAGCCCGGGCTAGCGCACGCCGACCACTCCTGATTGGTCGAGGGCCTCCGCGTCTGTGCGCCCGCTCCCTCCCATTAGTGGCCTGGGAAGGAGGGCGGCTCGCATTGACTGCAGGCCGCGATGACATCATGGGGCCGCTTTTCATGCGACCTCGGGTACCCGCCCAGGGGCCAACGGCTCCCTGAATCCCCAGGCCTTTGGCTGGAATCCTCTGATCCCACAGGCCAGGGTGCAAAGGATGGGGGTGTCTGGGCTCCGTGTGTCTGGGGGTACCGGCACCCTTAGGCCAGGGATCACGGCTCAGGTGGCCCAAGGGTCGGGATTTCGAGGGTTGGTGCTGGGGCTCTCACCACCTCTCCACTTATTTCCTATGCTCCTGCCAGGCACAGACTAGGAAGAGAGTCCAAGGGGACCTTCCTAAATCTTGCGGGGTAGGCACTAGGGGCCCCAGGTTCCTGGGTCTAGACAAGGCCGAAAGGAGCTTCAGGTGGGGACTTGTGGCTTTGGAGTTGACTGTTGGAACCTCCAGGCTCCTCTTGTCTCCTGTCTGTGTTTCATCTCCCCTCTACTGCCCTGCGTCCTTTGCAGAGGGTGTGCCCTGGCTCCAGTGGCCTATTTCGGCATGGGAAGGCCTCTCTTCCCTCCCTGGATTCTTCCAGGGTCTTTTATTTTTACTTTTATTTTTTTATGTTTTTCTTCTTAAAAAAGTCCCTCTAACATTTCCTGTAATGCTGGGTTGGTGGTGATAAATTGCTTTAGCTTATTTTTGTCTGGGAAGCTCTTTATCTGTCCTTCAACTCTACATGATAGCTTTGCTGAGTAAAGTATTCTTGGAAGTAGATCCTGGATCTCCATCCTGTTGAAAATTTTTTGCCAAGCCCTTCTGTCCTGCATAGTTTCTTTTGAGAAATTGGCTGCCAGTCTTATGGGTGTTCCTTTATAAGTAACTATCTGTTTTTCTCCTGCTGCTTTTAATAATCTTTCTTTGTATTTAAGCTTTGGCATTTTAATTATGATGTGTCTTGGTGTGGGCCTCTTTGGATCTCTGATTTTTGGGATTCTCTGAGCTTTCTGGGGTTTTATGTCCATTTCCTTCACCAGGTTAGGAAAGTTTTCCATCATTATTTCTTCAAACAGCTGTTCAATATCTTGTTTTCCTTTAAGTACACCAATCAGATGGATATTTTGACCCTTATAGTGTCCCATATGCTCCTTAAATTATTTTCATAGTCTTGGCATCTTATCTCTTGCCATTCTGATTGAGTGTCCTTAGCTTTCCCATCCTCTAGATGGGTCATTTGATCCTTTTCTTTATTCACTCTGTTTATTCCTTTGTTTATTCCATTTAATATACTTCTCATCTCAGATAATGTGTTCTTCATTTCAGACTGGTTCTCTTTTATAATTTCCATTTCCATTTTTATGTTTTTTATCTCTTTGTTGAAGTTCTCGCTGAATTTATCTACACTTCCCGAAAGTTCATTGAGCATCTTTATAACTAGTGTTTTGAACTCTGCATCTGTTAGATTACTTGACTCCATTATATTTGGATCTCTGTTCTGTTCTTTCATATGGTTTCTGCTTCTTTGTCTTCCCATTTTGGCTGCCTTTCTGCATCTGTTTCTATGTACTAAGCAAAGCTCCTAAGTATCCCGGTCTTATTAGTGTGGATTTGTGAAGTAGGTGTCCAGTGGTACAGCCCTGAGAGATGTTCAGCTGCAGGCCAAATTTAGCTCAAGTCTCTGCCTCTCCAGGGCCACCTGTTAAGATTCAGCAAGCAATCCACAGATGCTGTGCTTATAGTTGCCTCAAAAGGCCACACCAGAAACTGAGGCCAGCTGCCTCCAGTGTGAGTACAGGCGCTACTCAGCAAGGAGCACCTGACTCGCTGAGGATATGCCTAGATGTGTCTTGGTATTACATAGCTGACCCTATCTAGGGGGAGTGTTAAGCCTCTGTCTTGGGTGGGGCTGTGAGTTGGTGGAGGTGGGGTTTCAGGGCATCCTCTGGGCAGAGAGACCTCTGTTATCCAGTTTGATGACATCAAGGCTATGGCGGTGCTGTGTCTGCGCACTGGGAGGTGGTAGGGCTCAACAGGGAACAATGGATACTTTGGTGCTTCTGTACAGAGTGAGTCTCGCCTAGGCCCTCACTCCGACAATGTCTCCCTGTAAGTCCCTGGTGCCCCTTGCACATAGCCATATTGGCGCTGGTGCTCAGAGTGAGCAGGTCCGTCACCGCGAAAATATGCTCACAGACGCAGCACCTTTAAGAGGTGTCTGCCGCTGCCACAGCCTCCTTCTCACTCAGCTGCTCGGGACCGGGTAGCCCGTGATCTCACCCCGTCTTACCTTCTGCCATTGCAAGGTGCTTTCTTGGATTTCTCCATAGTTGTATGGCTTGCTCATCTATATCCCAGGCGATTTTTCCTTGTTGCTCACTCCTTGTTTCCATTACAACTTTGATTTGGTCACCAGAGAGATGAACAAAGCCTCTATCATTTAAGCCATTTTTTTTCCCTCCAATATGTACAAGTTTTTGTACAGTCACGTGGTTTCCTCTCTCAGGTATCTTATTTTGAATTACAGTACAGTAGTCCCCACCATCCACAGTTTCAGTTACTGTAGTCAACTGCTGTCCAAAAACATAGTAAAGAATGTCTGTTAGTCTCATATTCACTTACATAGTTCTTTCCAAATGTAGCTAAAATCATAGCACAATCATGGGATCTCCAGGGTCTTTATTGAAGACCTTCTGGGACCCCATCCCCCCTGACCCCAAACCTAAAAATTGTGGTGGAGAGGCAAGGATACCATAGTTGAACAGCTGGCCTGACCTTGGGAATCCCATGTGCAAACGTTTGCTTTTTGGATGCGAGAATGAGGGTTCTCTGAAGGCAGTCCTTGGGTCAGGAGCTTGTGGATCTTGAGCACCCCTATCCCTTTGCTCTCACTGTCTACCGTGTGGCCTCAGAAAGGTAACTTCCCCACTAGTCCCCAGTCTTCCTGTTAATGCAAGGATAGTAGGCTAGATGCTTTAACTTAGCTCCTGGAGATCTAACCTGAACCCCCAGCTCCTTCTCCCTGGGTTCTTAGTGCAACTCAAATCCCTGCAATTCATTCAGTCCAGGAGGGGAGCCTGCATGAGAGAGGGTGAGGAAGGAGGAGTGAGAGAGGGAGGTGCTTACACACTTGCATGCATGCATGCACCTAATATACACAGATCTGGCCAGGAAATGAGACACCTGGATTCCCCCATGTTACCACTGCCCCAAACACAGGGGATGGCGGGCAAAGCCAGTCCCTGGCCTTCCCCTTTTCCCAGAGTCTCTCTCTGGCCCTGCACCCTGTGGGACCTGGGGTCTCCTTACCCAGCCTGTGGAGCCAGGCTCCCATTGAGACACTGCTGCTGCTGTCACTCAGGTCACCTCTCCTCATTAGGGTGCAGGCATAGGCACTGCAAGTGACTGTCTCCCATCATCTTGGTCACACCCTTCTTGGGAGCCAATTGCTGTTATGAGCTGCGCAAGGGTTTGGGAGGAAGGGGAGATGAGGTCGGCTGGTGGAAGTGGGCTGGGAGAAGTCCAGGAGCAAGCCAGAGTGAGCAGCGAGGATGGCTTAAGCACCCTGAAGGATTTCTCCTGGGTGGGGCCAAAGTCATAGAGAGCCAATCTAGGACTGAAAGTCTCGAAATTAGGAAGGAAGAAGGAAGGGACATCCACCAGTATGAGGACTGCTCACTGCTCCAGACCCTTTGTATGCGGGCACACTCATCCACCACACTCCAAAGAAGCAGCACTTTCATAGGTGAAATCCACTGAGAGGTTCAGGAAGATTTGCTCGCTGGCCTAGGTACACATAGCTAGAAATACAACCACAGGCTTTGTGAATATTCATTGGCTGAAGGTATGTGCTCAGAAGCTTGACCCCAGTAAATTAACCATTTTTCTGAGAGAAAAAGTGATTGGTGCTCAGATAGCACAAGATAAATATCTTTAGAAAATGACTGCTATAATTTAAATTTTAAAAAAATTAGCTTTATTGTGATATAACATAAATACGCACATAATTAAATATCACCAATTTTAATCCCACAATTCATGTTGGAAAAATGTATACAGTAACATAACCACTTCCACAGTTGAATTATACAACATTGCACCATCCCTTTGCAATCAATCTCGACCCACACCCCAGTTGGGGAGGGGACAGGACGGACCCAGGAGTGAGGAAGAGGGGATAGAGGAGGAGCTGAAGGCTAGACTCCACTGGCAGGCTCTACCTGCCCCATCTTTACACCCCGAAGGGAAGGCTTGTGATCACCATTTGCCCCCCATGTGGACCCTACTGACCAGGTAGTGAGTGGCTGGCTCAGGGGCGTACAGTCAGACCACAAAAAGGAAGTCCAGACCCCAGGTATCCTAGCTGCAAACCTGAGGCTTCTCCTCACCCAAGAAAGGGTGATGGTCAGTGCTGTCCCCTCCAGGAAGCCTTCCTTAGTTCTTGTGGGCACACTGGCCCCTCTCCTGTCCTCTAGAAGCCTGGTCTTAGGGGTACCTCAGGAGGGTCTCAGCTCAAAGGCCAGGCTGAACCTGGCAGATATGGCTCAGGCATGTGACTGGACTCACCAACCTGCCCTCCCCAGAGTCCCTGTCCCACACCCATCTCAGTGTCCTGTGGTCTCTACAACAAATCAGATGGACATAGCATCAGCTTCCCAACTTGAGGCAGCCCTTCCTAACTGTCCTCTATTTGACCTTCAATTACTGAGCTGATTATAGCCCTATGGGAGGGGCTGGGACTTTCCTGTCCCCCCCGCCAGCTACTTGACCAACTCCAAGTCACAGGCTGGGTGGGAGGGTCCCTTTAGGTCAGCAATTCCCTCTTACATGTGGGGAACTGAGACAAGAGGAGTTTGCCTGGTGTTCCACCAGGACTCAGCTTCTCGGCACACAACTTATCTCACCAGCACCTGGCCCAGAGCCTTGACTCAAAAGTGTGTGCGCCATGTTTGACCTGATGATGAATAGGGGTGACACTTGCACCATCTTTGTGTGTGGAGCCTGCGCTGGACCCGTGACAACCACACAGGGAAGGGGACCTGCCGTCATTAAACTGGCTTGAGGAAGCGAAGTTGGAGCTCAGGCCACCTCTTCCAGGTTCCAAAGGGCCTGATGTCACCTATCATGGGGGCACGGTTGGGAGAGTCTGGAGGAACCCAGGTCCTCTGTCTCCTGGATCCCCGAGGGCCTTCTCCGGGTGCTCACGAGAGATTTCAGAGCCCTCACATGTCCCAGCTCAGTTCACTCCCAGCATTGGGACCCCTCTTCCCACATACGTGGCTCCCTGCAGGGTCCTCAACACCCCCAGGATTCCAGGCCTGCTCTCTGAGTGGGAAACTCCAAACACCATGCACGTGGTCTCTACAATAACTCTGATATGGTCTCATTTCTGTCCCCATTTAATAGGAGAGCAAACCAAGGCACGGGGAGAGCGTCTTGCCTGGAGTGCCCCCCTATCCTTGCCCCAATGGGGGTTTCCCGCAGCCCAGTGATCATGGGCCATGTGGGCCTGCATGGCAGCCCCCGCAGAAAGACCCCTGCAGGCACAGGGAGGGCTGCCCCTCCCCTCCAAAGCCACGCTGGACCAGCGGAAGGCCAGTTTGATCCTCCCTGATAACCCAACGCTCACTTTTATCTGTCACCTGCCACATGGCTGAGCTGGCTGAGTTCCTCAGGATTCAGGGCCAGATAAGGGGAAACGGGGGAGGGGGGTATGGGGTTTCCTCCCTGCTCCCCTCCAGTGGGGGTCTCACCCGCAGGCTCCACCCATCCATCTTTCCTTGGTCCACCTCCACCCAAGGGCTTCTTGTCCCTCAGTGTCCCCCAGCACGATCTGCATGTAGATAGTCTAAATGTGCTTGTGTACGGTTAGCAATGCAGAGAGGGCACGAGGGAGGAAGGAGGGACAGGTTCAGTCCATCCGTCTTTCACGTTCCAGGATGGGCATGTGTTACAGCTACAATAAAATAATTAAAGATGAAAGGAAAATGAGGAGGGCGAGCGCCTCTCCCACCACGGTTTCCACAGCAGTGAGGGCGCAGGGTGAGTGGGGGCAGAGGCCCTTCCCACTCAGATCCGCAGAGTCTACACCGTGGGGAGCAGAGCTGCTGGCTTATGGGAATCTGTGCCCAAGAGACAGCCTGAACTGCAAGGCAGCCTGACGCAGAACACCCCCCAGCGTGTTGACATCTGCAGTGCTGGGAAAACATGTCCAATGACTGGGGACATCCAAAAGGGCCACGTCCTTGGACTTTGGGCCTGGGGGCACCGTCCCCAGTATTGCAGGTGGACAGCTGTCCCCTCTCCTGCCAAGGATGAAGCCTCCAATTGTGAAAGGGGCTCCCAGAATCAAAAACGATAAACATGAACATTAAAAACTTAATGAGGAGCCACACTCACCAGAATGGCAGATTAAAGGGAGTGACATGGTGCCATCCCCGTTGCTGGGAGGGGACACATTTGACATCTAGGAAATGGAGGGTGCCTCAGCCCCCTTACTGGCACATGATGCAGTCATTCGGGGTGTGTGCACAGGAATGGCCTGGCCGCCTGGTTCTAAGACCCCAACTGGAAACACCCGAAGTGCCTGTAGCAGCCTGGACATCAGGCTCCACTTGGGAGCTGGCATGGCAGTGAGAAATAGCGATCTCAGTACATTCAGCACCAGGAGAAAACCAACATGGTGGTCAGTGAAATGCTCAAAGCGTTACAACTCATCAGTCACAAAAATGTGAAAATGAGGCAGACAACACCACTTCCACGTGCACGTGCACAGCGTGGCCTGAGAGAAGCGGGAGACGGTGTTGTGGAGGGAGGAGGGGTGGGGACTGCGTGGTTGGAGGGACACAGGGTGTGGGGGACAAAGCTGTATATCGTGACCCCATTGCTGGGTACCTGGGCACCCTTAGAATCATCTCTTAAATGGTCCGTGTTGTTTTCTGCATCCCAAATACACGTGACCACTCACCAAACAGACCCAGCCCCAGGCACCAGGGGCTGGGGAGGGGGCCATCCCTACAGTAACACCCAGTTGTCAGGGCCCAGGACCCCATAGTGATAGCGGCTGTCCCAGACTCCCCCGGACCCCCTTCCCCACCTCAGTGATGCCCACAGTCAGAATCATGGCCACAACACATGTCTTCTCCATGCCCTTTAATGAGGATCAGTGCCTGCTCTGGAAGGCAGGGCTCAGGGCAGGGGACAGAAGGTGGGGAAGGTTGCCACCTGGGCAGGATGCAATGGTGTGGGGACTGGAAGGGGCTGGCTTCTCTGTGGACCCAGGAGGCTGTCTCAGGGACAGACTCAGGGCTCCTCGGGAACATACCGATGGATCCAGTCCAGGTAGTAGGTGACGCGGGTGTAGATGCCGGGCCTGTTGGGCTGGGCACAGCCATCGCCCCAGCTGACCACACCTGCCTGCAGCCAGGTGCCATTGACCTTGCAGACCAAGGGCCCTCCAGAGTCACCCTGGGGAGGAGAGGGGTCAGTAGTGGTTCTCGAGGCCAAGACTTGTGGAGCTTTGGGGAGGACACGGGCCCACCTGGCAAGAATCCTTCTTCGTGTTCCCGGCACACATCATGTCATCACGAACGATCTGCACATTGTCCTCCGTGTACAAGCCAGTGTGATATTTCGAGTCACAAATGCTGTTTTCTACAATAGGAACTTTCACCTGCTTCAGAGGGAATGGAGGTGGGAGGGATTCTGGGGGTGAGACAAGAGCATACAACATCAGGGTGCTGGTGATCATTAGCCTCAGTCAGCCCATGAGGACCTTGTCCCCCAAATGGAACCCCAGAGCTGAGTCATACGGGTGGCTGGTCCCTGCTCCCCCAAGCCCTCCAGCTCTCCCTGATGCTTACCTCCATTGTCTATGTCACCCCAGCCTGTCACCCAGCATGGAGTCCCTGGGGGGAAGGTCTCCGAGGCAGGGGGCAGAGTAACCAGCTGGACTTGGCAGGAGATGTTCACAGGGTCCTCGAGCTCCAGCAGGGCAATGTCAAACCCCGCCTGGATGGCGTAGTACTCAGGATGCACGATGATCCGGCTGATGGGCAGTAGCTTGTCACGATAATACAGGTACTGTTCCCGCAGCTGCACCCTCAGGTCTGTGGGATTCTTGAAGTCCCTGGAGAGAGGGGGTACCTACTCAGGGGGCAGGGCAGCCTCCCACCAAGGAATGTGGGTGGAGCCCCAGGCCTGCCCTCACCCACCAGGCCCCATGGTCACTCACGGTCCAACGCAGTGTGCTGCAGTCAGCACCCACTGAGGGTGGATGAGGGAGCCCCCGCAGAAGTGTTTCCAGTATTGATATTTGACTCTCAGGCTTACTTGCCAGGGCCACTTGCTGCCAGGGGCCTCCTTCCCTCCCACGATGTTCACTCGCTCCAGGGCCTGGCGTGGGGCTGGGGCAGGAAGCACTCTCAGGACAAGACACAGCCCAGCCCCACACAACCCTGGGCTTCTGTGAACCCACCTGCCCATCGTGGGGCTTTTGGGGTACGGAAGAAGGGGTAGGGCCAGGGCCAGCCAGGGTTAGAACTCACCAGGGGCCATGTGGACTGGGCTCAGCAGGAGAGGCAGTGCCAGCACCAGCAGATTCAGCATCTGGAAAGAGAGAGGCTGGGGGCTGGGCCAGGCCAGGGTTTACAGAGTGTGGGGTGCAGATGGAGTCGGGGACTCCGGGATCAGGGATCGGTCCAGGCCTGGGGTCTGAGGTCTTGCTTCTCCAGATCTGAGGATCAGTGACTCACTGCATGGTGACACCCAGATGTTGGGGTCTGGCGTGGGGTGCTTACCTTGGCTGGTCCCTGCTGCTTTGCCGCAGTCTGCTCTCCCCTCCCCATTTATCCTCCCAGGCCATCAGAGGGTTAGAGGAGGGGCGCGCCGTCCTCCAATCCAGAGCGGAGGAAGCAGATGATTCAGACCCAGGGCCCAGATGTGCCTTCCGGAGATGGCAGACCCGATTCCTTGGGTGGTCTGACCATGTCCATCTCCAGGCATTATCCGAGCGGTTCTGCTGATTACAATGGAACCTTGTTATCTCGGGATCTGAGTGCCATCAGCAGAAGGACAAGGGAAATGGAAGTGACAGTGAGATAACAAGTAGCCAGTGCCAGCTCCCCTTGGACACTGCCCCCACCAGGCCCTACCACCTCTGGCTCCTGACCTCCACAGCCAGGGCTGACCACTGTCCCTGCCTGTCCATCCACCCCATTTTCTCACTCTCTTCTGGGCCTGCTGGTCACTGAGACCTACAGCTCACCTCCCTAATCATGGCCCTCCTGAACTGTCTGCATTCTCCACTGCCATCCAAATCAATATCAAAAATGAGGTCAAGGACATGGTCAGAGACAAGAACCATCTGACAGAAGCAGGTAGAAGGATTCCTGGAGCGCACAAAGGGCTGTGAATATTTCATATTCCTCTCAGCCAACTTTTATTTGGATTGGCTGCTTTCTTATCAGTGAGTTTTACGAATTCTTTGTGTATTTGGATAACAGTTCTTCATCATATATGTGTTTTGCAAAGAATTTCTCACACTTTTCATTCTCTTAACAGTAGCTCTCAAGAGTAGAAATTTATAATTTTTATGAAGTCAACCTAATAATTTTTCTTTCACAGATCACGCCTTTGGTATTCAATCCAAAATTTATAAGCAAACCCGAGGTCATTTAGGTTTTCTCCTATGTTATCTTCTAGGAATTTATAGTTTTGCATTTACAATTAGGTTTATGATCAATTTTGATTTAATTGTTTATGAAAGGTCTGTGTCAAGATTCATATATTGCATGTGAGTGTCCAGTTGTTGAACACTATTTGCTGAAAAGACAGTCTTTTCTCCATTGAATTGCCTTTGCCTCTTTGTCAAAGGTTAGTTGATTATTTGTATGGGTCTACCTTTGGGCTCTCTATTTTAGTCCATTGACCTATGTTTTCTTTCATCAATATATCATTGGTTTATAGTAAGTCTTAAAATTAGGTAGTATCAGTCCTCCAACTTTGTTCTTTTTATTCGATATCATGTTGGCTATTATGTGTTTTTTGCCTTTTCACATAAACTTTAGAATCAGTTTGTTGATACCCACAAAATAACTTGCTGGGGCTTTGATTGGGGTAGTTATAATCTATGATCAAGTTGGGTAGATACTACATCTTAATAATATCATCTTCCTTCTCATGAACATGGATATCTCTCCATTTATTTAGATCCTTGATTTCTTTCAGCAGAGTTATGTACATAAACTTGTACATATTTTGTTAGATTATTTTTAAGTACTTCATTTGGGGGATGCTAATGTAAATAGTATTGTGTTTTTAACTTCAAATTCCAATTCTTCATTGCTGGTATATAGCAATATATATAACAATTGACTTTTACCATTAACTTTATATCCTGAAACCTTGCTATAGTACCATATTAGTCCCAGGAATTTGTTTGTTTTGTCTGTTCCGTGATTTGTACTTTATTCCTTTTTTTAAAATTTTATTCCCTTTTTATTGCCGAGAAGTATTCCACTATAATGAGGATAGTCTCCTGTTTTGTTCTAGAAGCTTAATAGTGTCAATGCCCACATTTCACATAAATACATCTTGAATTAATTTTTGTGTATAATGTAAATAGGGGCCAAGTTTCACTTTTCCCCATACACTTATCTTATTGTCCAGCACCATTTATGAGAAAGGCCACCGGTTACCCTTTCAATATCAGTGACATTATTGTCATAAATCAAGTGGTTCTGTAATTTTTTAATCTATATCTAGACTCTGTTCCATTCCTTTTATCTCTGTGTACATCTTGTCCCAATACTGCACTGTCTTAATTATTATTATTCTATAGTAAGTCTTAAAATTGGAAAGGTTAAGTTCTCCATCATTGTTCTTTTTCCTCTAGATTGTTTTGGCTATTCCAGGTCCTTTACCTTTTCATATTAACTTTAGAATCAAAATGTCAATTTCTGCAAAAAGTAAGACTGCTGGGATTTGGATTGTATGATCTATAAATCAATATGGGGAGAAACGATATCTTTACAGTCCACATTTCTTTCAGAAATATTTCGTAGTTTTTGGTGTAGAGACCTTGGACACCTTTCATTAAATTTATGTCTCATGTTTGATTTTTTTAATTCTTCAGCCAACAGTGTTATGTTTATTTTTCCAATCATTGCTAGATCTTTAGAGGTACAATATTTTTTTGCATATTGATTTTGTATCTCACGGCCTTGCTAAATTCACATAATCCTGTGTTGGTAGACTACTTAGGCTTTTCTGTGTGCATAATCAAGTCACCCATGAATAAAGCAGGCTTATTTCTGCCTGAGCCTAGCTTCCTCTAGAGTCCTACAATTCCCTGGGTCTCCACCAAAGGGAACCCTGGTACTCCCCTTAGCACCTGCTGGGAGGAGCTGGGCAGAATGGGGAGGGGACTGGGATGCCTCTTCCACCCACTTCTTACCTGCCCACCGGGTCAGGGTCATGGAGCCTGGGTCTGACTGGGACCACAGGCCTGGGACAGTGACCCTCTGAGGATCAAGGCAGGCCCTGCGGGGGTGGGCATGGGGTGAAAACAGAGTGGACTGGGAGTGCTGGGTTAGCAGACTCCTAAGTGTGACCATGGCAAGTGATTGTAACACCCCCCAACCTCAGATTCCCCACCAGAAGACACTGAGCTGGGCCAGAGTCAGGGCTGCTGCAATGAGTCTCCCTTCAGGCCCAGCATGTATCCTGTGCCCTGGGTGCGCTTTCAGGAGGAGAGAGGAAGTCATGGATCAAGGGTTAGAGGGAGGGAAAGTGGACCCAGGCTCTGTGCAGAGGCAGCAACGAAGTTGCAGCCCCACCCCAGCCTACCATGTCAGCTTGCAGCCAAAACCTGTGCACCTGGCAGACAAGAAGCCCTCCTGAGTCATCCTGAGTTCAGAGTGGAGTGAGTACCAAAATGCCGGGGAGTTAAGGAGCCCTCATCTTCCACCTTGCCCCTCTGGGCTCACCTGGCAGGAATCCCCAGATCCCTGGGCCAGGATAGTCCTGGCTGCAGGTCTCTGTGTTCACAGTGGTGGACTTCCACCTCCTGCGGGATGTATGGGGGCTGCAGAGATTCTAGGGGGACAGGCTGCAGGAGAAGTGAAGGCACCAGCCCTTTACTGTAGGAGTTGCCCAGAAATAAACCCTCACATGGTGACCACACGTGTGGATCATATGCTGAGACTTTGGTGATTTAATATAAAGCTGCAATAATCAAAAGAGTGTGGTATTAGTATAGAATAATGTATATAGGTCAATGAAACAATAGTCCAGAAAGAGACCCACATAAATGACCAATTATTTTTAAGAGAGAAACTTTCATAAGTTTCTGGAACAATTGTGTAATCTGTGTAGGAAAAAACATAAGCCTTGATACTTGCCTCATAATACACACAAAAAATCAATTCAGAATGGATCATAGATTTAAATGTAGATGTTAAAACTATAAAGATCTAGGAGAAACCACAGCAGAAAATCTTCACAACCTGAAGGAATGCAGAGGGGACTAAGAAAAGAAAAACATGATAAATAGGACTTTATCAAAATTTAAAACTTATACCGAGTGACACTATTAAGATAACGAAAGTACAGTCTACCGACTAGAAGAAAAATATTTGCGATACATGTATCTCGTAAAGGGCTTGCATCCAAATTAAGGAAGGAGGAAAGGAAGGGATGGAGGGAGGAGGAGGGAGGAGGAGAAGGGATAAAAAGAAAAAGAATTCATAACTCACAAGAAGACACTCGACCTAATTAAAAAGTGGATAACAGATTTGTGCTGACAGTTCATCAGAGAAGTTGTATGAATGACCAGGAAGCTCATGACAAGATGTTCATCCTGCTTATTCATCAAGAAACTGCAGACTAGAAGGGACACTGCTATATATCCACCGAAATGGCTACAATGTTTCAGGCTCTGCCCACTCTTCTTCCTCTCCCTCCCATTCCTTCTGAACCAAGCAGCCCAAAGCCTAGAGTAGGTGAGTTCTGATAGGTGCCTGGTTGGGAGTGGTGCTGGGGGCTGTGCTGGCCCAAGTTGGAGTTAGAGTCCACTGGTGGGGAATTGGCCAAATAAGTCAATGAATTAAGAATGGGAATCAGGTCTTACATGCCCTAGAGGGCAGGCAAATATGGAGAGGAAGAAACTGGAATAAACTCTGTGGTATGGGGTTGGGATTGGGATTGGGGAAGGCTCGCATTTCGATATAAATACAGAAGTATAGATGTGGTGTGTGTGCATGCGTGTGCATATACTACTATGTCCATGCATGTACTCTCTGTGTGTGCATTGTGTACACACATGTGTACATATATGTGTGTTCACATGTGTCTCTTGTGTGTGAGTGTGTGTGCATGTGTGTGAGTGTGCATGTGTGCACACACATTCCCTAGTCTGTCTCAGTGAAACCCTAGAGCAAGCAGCAGCACCTTCAACTGGATTTTGGGTCTGCGTACAGTTTGCCCCTGAGAGGAGCTAGGTCCCCTGAAGAAGAGACTAGAACAGTAAAGTACAGAGGGGCTGGGAATAACCTTGTGCACAGAAATAAAGAGAGGTGAAGACCTTCACAAAAAGACTTAAACAATGATGTTCACAGCAGCTTTATTTATAAGAATCCAGACAGAAAACAACCAGAAGTCCATCAACAAGTGAATGGAGAAATGTGGTATGTTCCTGCAACGGGATACTACCTGGCAATTAAAAAGAATACAAGTGGACTTCCCATCAAGATAGCAACACTGTGCTCGCCTCCTCTCATTACCACATCAAAATTATAACTAAATTATAGAACAATCACCTTCGAAAACCACCTAAAGATTAGCTGAACAGAACTCTTATAACTTAAGATATCAAGAAGAAGCCACATCGAGACTGGTAGGAGGGGTGGAGACCAAAAACGAGCTGGTTCCACACCCACATGTGGCAGTTAAGAATAGGGAAGGTTATCTTGAATGCAGAGGTCCCACCTTAAGGAGCAAGGGTTCCTAGCCCCACAGTGAGATCCACAGCCCAGACCACCAGTGCCAGGTAGAGGAGTCCTCATAACAACTGATGAAAATCAGCGAGGATTCTGCCCAGGTGAGACAGAGGGCTGTTGGAATCCCAGGCATTCCTCTTAAATGACCCACACATGGAGTTACTCACTGATGGACTCATTTGCTCTGAGCTCCAGCACTGGGGCAGCAGCTCAAAAAGTGCCAGGGAAGAACTGAACTATCTGGCTTCAGGACACAGAAAGGAAGGGCAACTCATTCCAAGACCAAATTGCTGGCAGTCACCTTTGTCCCTGTGTTTAGCCCTTCTTGACAAATGATTTTTTTTCCCGGTGGGCACCAAATCTGAGTCTCCATCAAACTTGCCCCACCCTAATGACTCCCTGAGAACCTACCCCATCCAACTCACGCCCAGGCTGGAATTTTTTTCAGTGGCTATTACAAGCAGCCATCCTCAGCCCACATTGTGGACTTCCCTGAATTCTCAGAAATGTCCACAACCCCCAACAACCAGTGCTTGGCCTCAGTGTTCTTTGTACCTCTTTCTAAGCAGCTCCCTAAGCAGCCTAGCACTAGCAGTAGCCAGCCTTAGTTTGTAGTATTGCCTCTCCCAGGCTCTTCCAAGCCCAACACAGGCAGCTAACAACTGCTGTTTAGCTCATGTAAAGTGGCGCTGGGCCTGGCATAGGCAACAGCTGACCTGGACCTGCACCAAAGCCCCTCCCAAGAGACCCCAGAACTAATACAGTAGCCAGCATCAGATCGCACCAGAGAGTACCACTTAATAAGCTCCACAAATGACACACCCAAAGGGTGGACTCAGCAAGTGCCAGAGCCCCACTATAGTGAATCCCACTGCAGGAGTTCAGCCCCCGCACAGTGGTTCATCTCCTATAGTCATGGCCAGTCCTCACAGCAAGTCAGCCTGAGGGTCAATCCCATCCACTGACATGCCAATAGCAATCAAGGCTCAACTACAACAGGAGGGCACACACAACTCGCACAAGGGATACCCCGGGCTCAGGTGGCCAGAGAGATTGCTTCACTGGACCCCAAAGAACACCTACTACATAAGGCCATCCTGCCAAGACTGAGAGATGTAGCAGATCTACCTAACATATAGAAACAAACACATGGAGGCAGCCAAAATGAGGAGACAAAGAAACATGTTCTAGATGAAAGAACAGGACAAAACTCTAGAAAAAGAACTAAATAATAATGGAGGCAAGCAATCTACCAGATACAGAGTTCAAAACACTGGGTATAAGAATGCTCAATGAATGTAGGAGAAAAATAGATGAACTCAGTGAGAACATCAACAAAGAGGTAGAAACAATAAAAAAGAAACAGTCAGAAATGATAAATACAATAACTGAAATGAAGAATACGTTAAATGGTATCAACAGTACTAGATGAAGCAGGGGACAGGGGATCGAATCAGCGATCTGTAAAGCAAAGTAACAGAAAACACCCAATTGGAACAGAAAAAAAAAAGAATTTAAAAAATTAGGATAGTTTAAAGAACCTCTGGTACAACATGAAGAGTACCAACATTCACATCATAAGGGTACCAGAAGGAGGAGAAAGAGAGCGAGAGATTGAAAACCTATTTGAAAAAATAATGATGGAAAATTTCCCTAACCTGGCGAAGGAAATGGACACATAAGTGCACGAAGCACAGAGTCCAAAATAAGATGAACCCAAAGAGGCCCACACCAAAATACATCATAATTAAAATGCCGAAAGCTAAAGACAGAGAATCTTTAAAAGCAGCAAGAGAAAAGCAGTTAGTCACCTACAAAGAAGCTCCCATTAGACTGTCAGCTGATTTCTCAACAGAAACCTTGTAAGTCAGAGGTACTGACATGAAATATTCAAAATGATGAAAAGTAAGAACTTATAATCAAGATTACCCAGCAAGGTTATCATTTAGAATCAAAGTATAAATAAAGAGCTTTCCAGACAAGACAAAGTTAAAGGAGTTGATCACCATCAAACCAGTATTACAAGAAATGTTAAAGAGACTTCTTGAAAAAGAAGAAGGAAAAAAAGATAAAAAATATGAATAATAAAAGCAATAATTACATACATACCAATAATTACTTTAAATGTAAATGATTAAATGCTCCAATCAAAAGACATGGGTGGCTGAATGGATAAGACAACAAGACTCATACATATGCTGCCTACAAGAGACTTACTCTAGATCAAAACACATACACAGATTGAAAGTAAAAGGATGGAAAAAGATATTGCATGCAAATGAAAATGAGAAAAAGTGGGGGTAGCAATACTTATATCTGACAAAATAGACTTTAAAATAAAGGCTATAACAAGAGACAAGGAAGGACATTTCACGTACAACAGTCAAGATATGGAATCAACTTAAGTGTTCATTAATAGACATTTGGATAAAGAAGAGGTGCTACATATATACAATGGAATAGTACTTGGCTATAGAAATAATGAAATCTTACAATTTGCAATGACATGGACCTAGATGGACCTAGAGGGTATTATGCTAAGTGAAATGAGTCAGACTGAGAAAAACAAATACCATATGATTTTACTTAATATGTGGAGCCTAAAGAACAGAATAAACAAACAAACAAAATAGAAACAAACTCATAGATATAGAGAACAAACTGTAGGTTGTCAGATGGAAGGGGGCGATTAGAGGGCTGGGTAAAAAAAGTGAAGGGATTAAGAAGTACAAATTAGCAGTTACCAAATAGTCACAGGGATGTAAAGTACAGTGGAGGGAACAGAGTCAATATTGTAATAACTATATATGGTACCAGATGAGTACTAGACATACTGGATCACTTCATAAGTTATATAAATGTCTAACCCCTATGGTGTACACCTGAAGCTAATGTAATATTGAATGTCAATTGTGATTGAAAAATTAAAACAAAAAATTTTTGAAAAAAATATGTCATGGAGTGTTGGTAGGGTTAAGTTAGAGGTGGCTTAGGTGGTGTGGGAGGTAGTATTTTTAGTAGGATGTTCATTGTCAGCCTGCCTAAAATCATTTAATTGCATGTTTTATAAGTTCTTCGCTGGCCAAGATATGGATTTGGCATTGCATTGCATGAGATCTTTCATAGGGAATGTTTTACATTTTAGAGATAAAAATAAAACAAAAAATTAGGAGAGAAGTCAAGGTACTTGGTCAGGGTCACACAGATGATTCGTGCAAGGTTAGGGCTAAGATCTAGGTTTCCTGACTCCAACAACTGAGTTCCTTCCAACACTACTATACAATGTTTGTCTGTAAGAGCCATGCACTCTTGTCCCATCAGCATGCCCAGTCCTTTCTGACTATGCCAAAGGCCAGGGGAATCCCAAGCAGGGAGACAAATATGTTCTTATAGTTTAGAGCCACATGCCCTGACAGCACACTTACCCTGAGCATGCTAGTATGCACATTGCTTATCACAAAATTCCAGGTTATTGGTTAGAAAAGAATGAATCAAGCAGATTTTAGCCATTGTTGTAAACACCGAGCATTCATGTGGTAATTTGGCATGGTTTTCCAGGACTCTGAGGATCTCTGGGCTGTGGCAATTCTTTGTGGAAAATTATAGAGCAAGGGTTTGGCAGACCTATTGCTTTTCAGGCCACATGTTCACCTCTCCATCTCTGTGTCAGAGACCTGGAAACACAAACTGGCCTCAAACAAAACCACTAGGCTCTGTGTGCTGACCTAAGTCACTTTGGTAATGAGTAGCAACTGTAAGACTAAAGGCACAGGGACTGCACACAGCATGGCACCCTAGCTGACAGTTAATTCTAACAGGGGTACAGGGTGACAATCTGATAGGTACACTAAAAATGAACAATGAAGTGAATGGACGGAGGTTGGTGGAGCCAGGTCCTCGCTGTTGGGGTGGGAGGTTGCAGACAAGCAAGGAGGAGGCAAAAGTGATCCCTGTGGTGATGGATTAGAGCTGGAGACATGAGTTCAAAGTCATGTTTATTTTAATGTAGATACAGATGGATACATATGAAAATATTTATCGATACGTCTACACACCAGTTAGTGCACACATATTGCCTTGTTCTGTCAGCTGAGGGCCTAGAGGCAAGCACACCCCAAGGGCAACCAGCACACCAGATCGAGGTTTCTAACAGCGTCTCCACAAAAAGGAAACAAAGTCCTTGAAGAAATGGCTGATTCTAGAACTGAGGCAGGAAATGTATATACAAAATGAGCCTGGAGTCTAAGAAGCTGTCACAGCCCAGAGGAGCCTAAGAAGATGAGACAATTAAATGTCATGCAGGGCCTGGATGGGATCCTGGGACAGAAAAAGGATATTAGAGAAAAAGTAAGGCCATCCAAATAAACCATGGACTTTAGTTAATATAATGCATCATATCGGGTCATTAATTATAACATATAAATCGTACTATTATAAGATGTTAATAATAGAGGAAATTGGGCAAGGGGTATAAATCTACACCTGGTCTAAAACTTAAAAGTATATTAAAAAAAAAAAAGAAATACAGAAATAAAGTTCCAGGCCCAGACTAAGCCAAGCAGAGGCAGCTCAGGCCCTATGATGAGAGTCTCCATGTCAACCTACCCTCCCCAATGTCCCTGTGCCCACATTCAATCTTGGGTCCCGTGGTCTCTACCACAAGCAGACACAGCACCAGATGCCCAGCCTGGGGCAGCTCTTCCTAACCGTCCTCTGTCCAGCCAGGGCCTGATGACTGAGTTGATTAGGGGGACTCCGGAGAGGCTGGTACTTTCCTGCCTGCTCCCCCCAGGTCCAAATCATAGGACGGTGTGAGAGTTCCTCTAGGTCAGCGATCTCCTCTTAGATGGGGGAAACTGAGGCACGTGGGAGTTGCCTGATGATCTACCAGGACACAGCTTCTCGGGACACAGACTTATCTCTTTGCTGCCAGCATGTGACCAAGAGCTGTGGCTAAAAAGTGAGACTTCCATATTTGCCTTGATGATGGGTAAGGTCAATAGCAACACTCCCTTGTAGGCTCCAGGCGGCCTGATATTGCCCAGTGCAGGGATGTGGGCAGGTCTTCAGGAACTCAGGTCTTCTGCCTCCTGGACCCCCAGTACCATCCCTTGGTTCACACAAGAAGGGAATTCATCCCTCACCTGTCCTGGCTCAATTAGCCTCCAGCACTAGGACCCCCCTTCTGCACACTTGCAGCCCATCATACATGTGGGAGGCAGAAGGATGGCCCTCAAGATGTCCTCATCCCAACCCCCAGCACCTATGATTATGGAGCTCACAGGGCAAAAGACCTTTGAAGACCTGATTAAGGTGATGGCCTTGAGATGGGAGGTTTTCCTAGGTTATCCATGTGGGCCCAATATCCTCACATGGGTCCCTAAAATCACAGAATCTTTCCCAGCTGTGATCAGGAGCTGAGGAAATCGTGGACCGCTAGAAGCTAGAAAAGCTGAGAAACTGATTCTTCCTTGGAGCCTCTTGGAGGAATGCTGCCCTGCCCACACCTGAATTTTAGCCCCACAAGACCCATGTCAGACCTCTGACTTTCAGAACCATAAGAGAATAAATGTGTCATTATACCACCAAGTTTGTGGTAATTTCAAACTCAGATGATTTCCCCAAATTTACCAAACTATTTAAGGAAGAAATAATACCAAATCTACATAATCCATTCCAGGAAACAAGGGGAGAGAACACTTCTCAACTCCTTTTATAAAGTCAGGATTACCATGACATCAAAATTAGTCGAAGACATTACATAGAAAGGAAACTACAGACCAATACCCCTCATCAACATAGACACAAGAATCCTCGATAAAATATTAGTAAATTGAATACAGAAATATATAAATGATCTAGATAATACATCATGACCAAGAGAAGTTTGGATGAGAAAACCAAAGACCTTATAAGAAAACTACGGACCAGTGTCTCTTCTGCAAAGAGAAGCAAAACATCCTTAATCTGATTTTCCCAAATAGAATTCCTCAAAATACAGAAAAGATGACAACGTCACAGCTAAGTTCAGTTCATTCTAAGGATGAGAGTCTGGTTTAACATTACCTGGAAGGTCAATCCAGGTAATTTAGCATATTGACAAACTAAACAAGAAAAACCATCGTCATATCTTTAGATGAAGAAAAGAAACAGGCAAAATTCAATACACGTTTGTGATGACAGAAATTCTCAGCAAATTAATCGTGACAGTGTGCTATAGTTATAAGGAGAAGTAGAGATCAATGGAACCAATGAGAGAGCCTAGAAGTAGACCAACATGAAGCCCACTGAGTTCTGAGAGAGATGACGATGGACGTCAGTGAGTAAATGGTGGTCTTTCAACAAATGTGCTGAAATACTAACTACTTCTATGGAAAAATCAGAGACTGGGCCTGACCTCATATACAAGACCTAGTTTGGCTCAGAGATATAGACAGCTGGAAAGGGCATTGCTCATACTGCTGGACAAACTGCAAAACAATGTATTTTTTGACTCCACCAGAGAACTGAGGTCACGGGATAGACAGCTAACCTGAAATATGGAGAGGAACAGAGCTGAGCACTTGACCACCTGGAAAAGCTGCTGCTGGAGCCAACCAGACACGGGCAGGCCCCAGATCCATGCTGGTGTCTGGGCAGGGTAGGGAACAGGCTGAGGCACAGGAGGGGAGACCCAGATGGCAGTGGGATAATGCAAGTGGTCCAAGAGGCTGTGAGCAGGGAGTTGCCCTGGAGGCCCTGGTGACCAACAGGTCCAGGGGAGAGTGAGGAGATGAGATGGATGGGACAGTGGTCAGCCCTGGCCAATGGAGGTCAGGAGCCTGGTAGGCAAGTGTCCAAGGGGAGTTGGCACTGGCTACTTGTCTCACTGTCACTTCCATTTGCCTGTCCCTCTGCTGATGGCACTCAGATCCCGAGATAACAAGGTACCACTGTGATTGATCAGCAGAACAGTTCAGATAATGCCCGGAGAAGGACATGGTCAGACCACCCGAGGAATCAGGTCTGCCATCTCCGGAAGGCACATCTGGGCCCTGGGTCTGAATCATCTGCTTCCTCCCCTCTGGATTGGAGGATGGAGCGCCTCTTCTCTGACCCCCTGATGGCCTGGAAGGATAAATGGGGAGGGGAGCACAGACTGGGGCAAAGCAGCAGGGACCAGCCAAGGTAAGCACCCCACGCCAGACCCCAACATCTGGGTGTCACCATGCAGTGAGTCACTGATCCTCAGATCTGGAGAAGCGAGACCTCTGACCCGTGGCCTGGACCGATCCCTGATCCCGGAGTCCCCGACTCCATCTGCACCCCACACTCTGTAAACCCTGGCCTGGCCCAGCCCCCAGCCTCTCTCTTTCCAGATGCTGAATCTGCTGGTGCTGGCACTGCCTCTCCTGCTGAGCCCAGTCCACATGGTCCCTGGTGAGTTCTAACCCTGGCTGGCCCTGGCCCTACCCCTTCTTCCGTACCCCAAAAGCCCCACGATGGGCAGGTGGGTTCACAGAAGCCTAGGGTTGTGTGGGGCTGGGCTGTGTCTTGTCCTGAGGGTGCTTCCTGCCCCAGCCCCACGCCAGGCCCTGGAGCGAGTGAACATCGTGGGAGGGAAGGAGGCCCCGGGCAGCAAGTGGCCCTGGCAAGTGAGCCTGAGAGTCAAATGTCAATACTGGAAACACTTCTGCGGGGGCTCTCTCATCCACCCTCAGTGGGTGCTGACTGCAGCACACTGCGTTGGACCATGAGTGTCCATGGGGCCTGGTGGGTGAGGGCAGGCCTGGGGCTCCACCCACATTCCTTAGTGTCCAGGAGGCTGCCCTGCCCCCTGAGTAGGTACCCCCTCTCTCCAGGGACTTCAAGAATCCCACAGACCTGAGGGTGCAGCTGCGGGAACAGTACCTGTATTATCGTGACAAGCTACTGCCCATCAGCCGGATCATCGTGCATCCTGAGTACTACGCCATCCAGGCGGGGTTTGACATTGCCCTGCTGGAGCTCGAGGACCCTGTGAACATCTCCTGCCAAGTCCAGCTGGTTACTCTGCCCCCTGCCTCGGAGACCTTCCCCCCAGGGACCCCATGCTGGGTGACAGGCTGGGGTGACATAGACAACGGAGGTAAGCATCAGGGAGAGCTGGAGGGCTTAGGGGAGCAGAGACCAGTCACTCCCATGACCCAGCTCTGGGGTTCCCTTTGGGGGGTGGGATTCCCACGAGTGGGCTCAGGGGGTGGAAGTTTGGCGAGTCTAGGAGAGGGAGAGGTGGCAGAGGCAGGATGTACTGAGAGTAGGGACTTGGTGCCTGGACAAGTCACTTAGCACCTTTGTGCCTCAGTTTCCCCTTGCGTGAAAGGGCACAGTCACAGTATTTCACGAATACAACATGAAGAAAGAGAAATCATGCAATAAGGTATCTTATTATTAATAATAAGAGAAAGAGAATAATGCCCATTACTGTCAGGCTAGCCTGCATTTTTTCCCTGTGCCCATAGACAGAGGTGCCAGAAATCAGGGTCCTTCACAGGGGTGTTGGGTCAGGTTGGATGCAACTCGGTTTGACCTTTCCAGCGCAACCATCTTATCCACAATTCCGAGTAAAGCTTTAGGGACACTTGGCATGAGCAGGTGCCCTGTAGTATGTTCTCTGGGCCTTACTCAAGGAACCTGATTGTGTCATTGCTCAAGGACCAGTGGAGACAGAATATCCTGCCCAACCACCCCAAACACAGGGAGAAAAATGAGCCCTAGGGCGAGGGCTGGCCAGGAGGCAGAGCTGGGAGGAACCCAGAACCTGGTCCCCATCCCTTCCTATCCTGAAATGGGCTTAAATGAGGTCAAGGAGCCAGGTCCATCCTTAGGAGAGAAGGGGCTGGGTCTGCTGCGTTCGCCACTGCACGTCTCTGAGTTTGCAGGCCCAGGGACAGAGGAGGCACCAGCAACTCTCCTGCCATCATGCCCCTGCCCTGCGCCCATTGCATGACAGGGTTACCGGCTCCACCTTTCTTTCACTCCCACTCCAAAGTACATCTTCCACCACCACACCCCGTGAAGGAGGGGGAGGTACCCATCGTGGAAAATAGCATTTGTGACCTAAAATACCACAGTGGATTGTACACGGAGGACAATGTCCGGATTGTCCAGGATAACATGATGTGTGCTGGGAATGAGGAGCGTGACTATTGACAGGTGGGCCCATGTCCTCCCCCTCAGCCCCCACCACGTGAGCCACTGCTGACCCCTTTCCTCTCTAGGGTGACTCTGGAGGGCCCTTGGTCTGCAAAGTCAATGGCACCTGGCTGCAGGTGGGTGTGGTCAGCTGGGGCGATGGCTGTGCCCGGCCCAACAGGCTCGGCATCTACACCCGTGTCACCTACTACCTGGACTGGATCCATCAGTACGTCCCCGAGGAGACCTGAGCCTGTCCCTGGGGCTGCCACCTGGGTCTGCAGAGAAGCCAGCCCCATCCAGTCCCTACACCACTGCTTCTTGCCCAGGTGGAACCTTCCCCACCTTCTGTCCCCTGCCCTGAGCCCTGCCTTCCCAGAGCAGGCACTGATCCTCATTAAAGGGCATGGAGAAGACACATGTTGTGGCCATGATTCTGACTGTGAGCATCACTAGGTGGGGAAGGGGGTCCAGGGCAGTCTGGGGCAGCCACCGTCACTATGGGGTCCTGGGCCCTGACAACTGGGTGTTACTGTAGGGATGGCCCCCTCCCCAGCCCCTGGTGCCTGGGGCTGTGTCTGTTTAGTGAGTGGTCACGTGTATTTGGGATGCAGAAAACAACACGGACCATTTAAGAGATGATTCTAAGGATGCCCAGGTACCCAGCAATGGGGTCACGATATACAGCCTTGTCCCCCACACCCTGTGTCCCTCCAACCATGCAGTCCCCTCCCCTCCTCCCTCCACAACACCGTCCCCCGCTTCTCTCAGGCCACGCTGTGCACGTGCACGTGGAAGTGGTGTTGTCTGCCTCATTTTCACATTTTTGTGACTGATGAGTTGTAACGCTTTGAGCATTTCACTGACCACCATGTTGGTTTTCTCCTGGTGCTGAATGTACTGAGATCGCTATTTCTCACTGCCATGCCAGCTCCCAAGTGGAGCCTGATGTCGAGGCTGCTACAGGCACTTGGGGTGTTTCTAGTTGGGGTCTTAGGACCAGGCGGCCAGGCCATTCCTGTGCACACACCCTGAATGACTGCATCATGTGCCAGGGGGCTGAGGCACCCTCCATTTCCTAGATGTCAAATGTGTCCCCTCCCAGCAACGGGGATGGCACCATGTCACTCCCTTTAATCTGCCATTCTGGTGAGTGTGGCTCCTCATTAAGTTTTTAATGTTCATGTTTATCGTTTTTGATTCTGGGAGCCCCTTTCACAATTGGAGGCTTCACCCTTGGCAGGAGAGGGGACAGCTGTCCACCTGCAATACTGGGGACAGTGCCCCCAGGCCCAAAGTCCAAGGACGTGGCCCTCTTGGATGTCCCCAGTCATTGGACATGTTTTCCCAGCACTGCAGATGTCAACACGCTGGGGGGTGTTCTGCGTCAGGCTGCCTTGCAGTTCAGGCTGTCTCTTGGGCACAGATTCCCATAAGCCAGCAGCTCTGCTCCCCGCGGTGTAGACTCTGCGGATCTGAGTGGGAAGGGCCTCTGCCCCCACTCACCCTGCGCCCTCACTGCTGTGGAAACCGTGGTGGGAGAGGCGCTCGCCCTCCTCATTTTCCTTTCATCTTTAATTATTTTATTGTAGCTGTAACACATGCCCATCCTGGAACATGAAAGACGGATGGACTGAACCTGTCCCTCCTTCCTCCCTCGTGCCCTCTCTGCATCGCTAACCTTACACAAGCACATTTAGACTATCTACATGCAGATCGTGCTGGGGGACACCGAGGGGCAAGAAGCCCTTGGGTGGAGGTGGACCAAGGAAAGATGGATGGGTGGAGCCTGAGGGTGAGACCCCTACTGGGGGGAGCAGGGAGGAAGCCCCATACCCCCCCCCCGTTTCCCCTTATCTGGCCCCGAATCCTGAGGAACTCAGCCAGCTCAGCCATGTGGCAGGTGACAGATAAAAGTGAGCGTTGGGTTATCAGGGAGGATCAAACTGGCCTTCCGCTGGTCCAGTGGGGCTGTGTGTTTGTGGGGAGGGGCAGCCCTCCCTGTGCCTGCTGGGGTCCTCCCGCGGGGGCTGCCATGCAGACCCACATGGCCCATGATCACTGGGCTGTGGGAAACCCCTATCAGGGCCAGGATAGGGGGGTACTTCAGGGCAAGACATCCATCCCTGTGCCTGTTTGCTCTTGTCAAATGGGGACAGAAATGAGTCTGTGTCACAGTTATTGTAGGGACCATGTGGAGGGTGTTCAGAGTTTCCTGCTCAGAGAGCAGGCTTGGAATCCTGGGGGTGTCAAGGACCCTGCAGGGAGCCATGTATGTGGAAAGTGGAGTCCCAATGCTGGGGATGAACTGAGCCGGGACATGCGAGGGCCCTGAAATTTCCAGTGGATACCCGAAGGCCCTTGGGGATCCAGGAGGCTAAGGACCTGAGTTCCTCAACGCTCCCAACCATTCCTCCCTTCCCCCCACTCCCATAATGGGTGACATCAGGCCCTTTGGAGCCTGGAAGGGGTGGCCTGAGCTCCAACTTCGCTTCCTCGAGCCAGTTTAATGAGGGCAGATCTCCTTCCCTGTGTGGTTGTCACAGGTTCAGTGCAGGCTCCACACACAAAGATGGTGCAAGTGTCACCCCCGTTCATCATCAGGTCAAACATGGCGCACACACTTTTGAGTCAAGGCTCTGGGCCAGGTGCTGGTGAGATAAGTTGTGTGCCGAGAAGCTGAGTCCTGGTGGATCACCAGGCAAACTCCTCTTGTCTTCAGTTCCCCACATGTAAGAGGGAATTGCTGACCTGAAGGGCCCCTCCCACCCAGCCTGTGACTTGGAGTTGGTCAAGTAGCTGGGGGTGGGGGGGGACAGGAAAGTCCCAGCCCCTCCCATAGGGCTCTAATCAGCTCAGTAATCGAAGGTCAAATAGAGGACAGTTAGGAAGGGCTGCCCCGAACTGGGCAGCTAGTGCTGTGCCCATTTGATATGCAGTGGTGACCATGGGACCTGGTCATGGGTTAGGGACAGGGACATTGGGGAGAGTGCGCTAGTGAGACTCTAGTCATGGGGCCTGATCTGTCTCTGCCAAATTCAGTCTAGACCTTGAACTTAGACCCTTCTAAGAAACCCCCAAGACCAGGATTCCAGGGCAAGGAGAGGTTACAAATAAGCTCTGGTCCCTGAAAGGCCAGGAGAACATGGGGTGGGGTCAAGGTCAGTGCCAAAGGCTGGGGGTAGGAGACTTCAGGGCAGAGAGACAGGAGAGTGGGATGCCTTCTGAAGCCCTAGGTTGACCATCCAGCTAGGAAGCTCTCACTGTGGGGATGCTCCCACCTCTGCCCGCACAGAACCTACCCCTAACAGGAGCCCAGGCAAAAACTTCTTCCCGCGTTGTCAGATGTGGTTTCTCCAGTATGTGAATGATGCCATGTGGAGTCGGCCACTATGGCGAGCTCACCTTTTCCCACTGAAGAACTTTCTATCTGTGGATCTGCCAGAGTGGGGAAACTGTAGGAGGCAGGAGAGCCCCAGTAGGGCTGTTGCTTGAGGAGACCCTGTGGCCCAGCTGTGGTGGCCAACATCACACAGCTCCCCCATCGACCCATGTGGAGTGACTGATTCTGTCATCCAACTCGTTCCTTTAATAAGTTAATATTTATTTCGCTTTGCTCTGCTCATCCCCAAACTTGAGAAGCTGAATTTT
Source organism: Pteropus medius (assembly GCF_902729225.1). Lineage (NCBI taxonomy): Eukaryota > Metazoa > Chordata > Mammalia > Chiroptera > Pteropodidae > Pteropus > Pteropus medius. Next base: position 3,494,854 of record NW_024349798.1, on the reverse strand, counting down.
CTGCATCAGATTATTGCAACTTTTAACCTGAATTTAGAGAAGAAATGAAACAAAATAGAGGGGCATCAGCAGGAAACGCTCAGCCCAGACCTCAGGACTGCCATCAGAGATGCCCGGCACTGGTGTGGGGGCGGCGTCTTATTGCAAGGCTCCCACTTCCTGGTGATGTGGCATTTCCCAGAGACCAGAGTTAATGGGTGTTTTCTGGACAGAATGGTGTGGAGGGGGTGCAAAGAGAAGATGGAGAGAAAGCAATGCGGGGGTGGGGGTTGGGATAAATGGATGAGAGCTCAGACTGAGTGACAGTGAAGCGTGGCTGTGGGGGCTTTGGAGACAGCTGCCACCCGGGAGGGCACAAGTGGCCCCAAGTGAGTGTTCTCTATAAAAATAAGTGGACGTGAGAACAGGGCTCTGCTGGGCAGCCTCTGCCTTTTTGCTTTTGGTCACCTTCTGGTCCTTGTCCCGTGGATGCAGCTCTCTCATTAACGGGACTGCTGGGCAGGCCACCGGCAGAGTCTCAGACCACAGTGGCAAAACATGGAAACACCCAAACCTGAATGGATGGGTGGAGGCTCGCAGGCCGAAGAACTAGCTTGTTCTTCTTCACCCAGAATAGCATCTGCCTCCATCTCCCTGGGCGGATATCCTCCTGGCTCCTCTGCCAGCGTCCATGCATGGCCCCACCTGGGCCACCACCCCACCGGGTATACCCCAACCGCAGTGCCAAGCCTGTGTAGCACTGTGCCCTCAGCTTACACAGGCTCGTCCACACTGTCATCTGGGGTGGGGCTGGCTGGAAGAGATACTGCTTTCTTTACAAAACTCTGGGGGACTTTGAGGTAGAGTCCCCGCCCCTTCTCTGGGGGGTCGCCAGAGGCCACCAGAGACTCTGTTTTGTGGGGTTCGGAAGGTGCTGTGGCCCCTGAGGAGGAAGCTCTGGGTTCCAGGGCCACCCTGTGGCCACTGTCCAAGTACAGGTCCCCACTGGGGCCCCCCACATCCAATGGTTCGAAGGCAAAGCTAGGGATGGTCAAGTGCTCTGAGCGGCTGGGGGCCTGGCCCCACCGCTCCCCCTTGGTGGTAGGGTCCACCCCCATGCCCTCCATGGGCTCACAGGACGGGGTTCTCCGCCGCAGGGTGGTACTACTGCCTTCCACCGTGGGGGGCCGGGCTGAACCCTCATCCTCCACAGGGGGGTCTACAGAGATGCATGGAGGGCTCATTTTCTTCTTCCTGCGTGCCCCTAGGGCTGGCTCGGCCTCCAGGGCCCGGACCTTCACCTCTCCAGTCTCTAGGCGGCCGTCCCCTCCACCCTGCTCCGCCAAGGACCTCCGATGCTCGTCCACCCGGCCAGACTGGTCCAGGAAGCCCTGGGCGTCCACATCGTAGAGCCTGTGCAAGCCTGGCTCACCACCCACCACCTCGTGGGCTGGGGGTGAGGGGCTTCGGGCTGAGCTGGTGATGTGGCTGACCTCCTCATCAGCTGGGTCTGGGGCCTCCACCTCCTCCTCGCCTGGGGCCGGTGGCTGGCTGGAGAGATAGCGTTGTCCCAAAGTGTGCTTGCGGGTGCGGATGCTGGCGGGCCTTGGGGAGCAGGGTGGGGACTGCAGGGAGGCCCTCAGGGATGCCTGCCTCGTGGGGGTCTTCCTGCCAGGCTCCCCCCAGCCCAGGTTGCAGTCCCTGGGTCCATCGACCTGTGTTTCCAGAGAGTCGGTGTGCACAGCCTCCTGCAAAGGCATGGTGTCAGATAAGACCGATAAGCCCACCCAGAAAGGGAACAGGGACCTTTGCCTACCCGGGCTAGAGTAGGCTCTCAACTCCCTGAGGTTAGGGACCCAAAGTGAGATGGGGCTAGGGGCCCCTGGTGGGGACATTATTGTCCTCCAGCTCCACCCATGCTGCTCTGGAGACCACCCTGTGTGCAGGTGCCAACCACCTGTACCAGTCATGCTAGGAAGGGGCTGTGAGGAGCAGAGGGCTGGGGCCTCAATGTAGGGAGAGCTTGCCATGGGCCCTGGAGACCCCACAGAGCTGGGCTAAGGCCACCTTGCACACCATCTGCCCAGCTTGGCACCGTGGGGGTCACGGAGGGCAGTCTGTGGGTGTAAGTAAGGCCCAATGGAACCACTGCAGGGAGTGCTGTGGGGACATGAGACTCAAGGAGGGAATGTGGTCCTGGTGGTTTAGAATACACAGGCTCCAGGAACACAGAACCCCCAATCGTGTCCCTGTCACTCATCCTTTAAATGGAGAGAGGAAACCCCCAAGCCTTGGCTATAGGAATCAGGGAAGTCTTCTCCTACCTGTCTGCAGAGCAGGCGGCTAAAGCTGGGGGAGCGGGCTGTGCCCCGAGGGGGCAGGGTGAGGAGAGTGTTGCTGCCCCTGGCAGGGGAGGATGTGGCTGACGGGACCTGGAGGGAGGCGGAGGACTCCACAGGTGGTGAGTGCTCAGAGGTGACCAAGCCTGGAACAAAAAAATTATCTAAACTAGGCAGCTATCGCCTGTCCAGAATCCTCCCACCCAAGTCCTCCTGCCCGTGTCCTCCCGCTGCCTTCATGGGTCTTACTGGAGGGGGCTGTGCCCACATAGGTCTCCATCTCCAACTCCTGCAGGGGCTGGGAGTGAGGGGCTGAGGCAGGTGCCACAGGCCGGAACATGTAGCTGTCATTGGGCAGGGAGAGCATCCTGGACACAGACACCTTGCGTGCCACCAGGAGGCTGGGGGCATCGGGCCCGGCACCTGGGCTCTGTGGGGCTACGGGCCTGGTATGAGCGGGGGGAGCCTGTGCTATCTCCAGCTCCAGCTCGGCGTCCAGCTCGGCATCCTCGCGGGCCTCCTTGTTGCTCTCCTCCAAGTGCTTCATGAGCACGGCTACCACCACGTTGACCAGCACAAACTGGGCCACCAGCACAAATGTTACAAAGTAAATGGGCGAGATGGCCGGCAGGTAGCTGAGGCAGTGCTTGTCCTCACGGGCGCACTCCCGAAGTGTGTCCTGTGGGCAGAGGGGTAGCTGCAGGGCGGCGCAGGCTGAATCCACCTCCCCACCTGCCTCACTCAAGCCAGTACCTTCATGATCCCATTCCAGTTGTCCCCTGTGGACACACGGAACAGTGTGAGGAAGGCCATGCCAAAGTTGGAAAAGGTGGCGTGCCTGCTCAGGCCCTCACACGGGTTGTCCTCGCTGCACTCTGCAGGGCAGAGACCCGCCAGTCAGCCGTGCAGCTGGGCCAGGGCGCACAATGGCCCAGGAGGCCCTGGGACCTGCTGTGGGCCCTGCCTCTCCCCTAGGGAGGAAGTCGTGCTCTTCTGGGGTGCAAGGCAATGGCCTAGCTCAGGTGCGGGGTGAGGTGGAGTAGGTGGGCACCCGCAGGGGACACCCTGCTTGTTCTACATCTAGGCCTTTCTGGATGGACAGGACAAGCCCTTGGTGCCAGCCTAGCTCTGGCTCAGCCCCCGGAGATGGCACTGCCTGCTCCCCAGGGCCCCTTCTTAGTCAGTATACCCTTAGGCCTTGGTGGAGTAATGGGGTCACCCTGGGGCAGGAGGCTGGGCCAGGGGGCAGGAGTCAGACCTGGGTTTTGGGGTACCAGTTGCCAAGTCCCAGAAGCCCCCTCTGGGCAGACACTTAATGGACAACCACCTCAGCCACCTCATGGACAGGGTCATTGGTGGCTCGTGGAAGCCACTGAGTGTTCAGTAACACCAAATGTTCAGGAGACCCTGGTAGGAAGGGGAGGGGGACCCTAGAGGAACTGGGCTGCCAGAGAGGGTCCCCGACGGCCTCCTGCCCAGAGTGACCAGAGCCTCAGGCCTGGGAGTGGGAGTGGGGTGTTAAGGAAACGCTTGGTGATAATTATGAAGGACATGCTGCTGCATTTATTTCCTGGGAACCACAAGTGGTTCGAGGTGGCATGTGGTTGTTTGCATGCGCACACTTGCTTAGGCTCACGTGTGCCTCTGCACCCCTGGCTGGCACACGAACATGCGTGTGTGTCTACAGACATGTCTGTGTATGTACATGTATGCGTGTGTGTCGTGGGTCTGGCACCACACTTGTGTGTGTGCCTCGATGCTCCTGCATGTGCCTGCTGTCACGCTTGCCTTGTGCAGTGAAGGGCTGAGGGAGCAGGGGGCCTTGCCTTGGCCTGGCCAGCACCCCGAGCTCCAAGGGTCGTGTGTGCATGGGTGAGGCTGCACGTTCCTGGACCTCACTCACCGAGCCTACCGAACAGCTCCACTCCCAGGGCAGCATAGATAAAAAACAGGAGCATGAAAAGTAGGCCGAGGTTCCCTACCTACACAGGAGAGAAGCAGAACCAGGTCAGGGCTCAATCCCGCCTGCTACACACGTAGCGCCTGGTACCCCACCAGCCACCCTCGCCCCATGTTCCGACCAGGCGAGGAGTCAAATTCCCAGAGTCAGCCTTGGAGTCTCATCCTTTACCTGCTTCCCTGGCCCTGGAGCAACTGTGGTCCTTAGGGGCCCTTTGTGCTGTCTGGAATTTAAGGCCCCCCTTCACCCCCTCATGCCCACTCAGCACCCAGGACTACCCCCGCCTCCAGCATC